>NW_022990287.1:80000-237189 GCF_902827175.1 Gymnodraco acuticeps | reverse complement strand
GCTGCTGGATGGTACCTACCTAATAGTCCCAATCTGGCTACCATTAGTGCAGTGGATGTGTTGCCTTTATTGCCTGGCGAGTATATCTGGAAGGTAGCTAGTGAGTAGCCAAGGCTAATAGGCATTGGCATGGCAACAGCCATGTCAGCGCACACTGATGGATCAAATGCGAATCATGGCTGTCTCCTGTATTCTGGGTTACACCTGTCCACTGATAACACAATAACTACTGATGTTGCACATCTCCCATGATTTGGTCATTGTATCTCAGTGCTTCATCTCTCCCTCTACATGTGTTTATTCAGAGAGTGTAAGCAGAGATGATGGTGTCCAGTCTTATGTTTTTACTGTCATGCACAACACATCAGGAGGCATTTCCCCCCAGACACCAGTCTTTGGTGAGAGAAAGATACATGGCAGACAGCAGGATTATGGAGAGGGAAAAAAGATATTTGCAGACATTTTCCTTCTCAGTTTATTACAGTAACCATATTGAAGTCTACACACATCAGATGCTCTTTTATTACTTTATTACTTCATATTCTGCCTTTTGATGAAGATGACGTCTTGTCACCAGGGCGCATCACAGCCTATTTCTGACTTGAAAAGTTGAACTGCTTTTTACTCACAGCTGTAAGGCCCTGGTTCTGAACAATAGGCACTTGAGCATAGACAACAGTGGAGTAGAACACGTAGAAAGAACATGTGTAGGGCCCCTTGTGAAGCACAAATAATATCTTTCCTCATAACAAAATTATTGAGTGTTCTTGTGGTACGCTCTGGCAGCACTACACGTGGATCCTTTTTCACCTATCAGTGTGCAACCTAAATGATGATGTTTTAAAGGAATACCATCCATCCATCTTCTCCCGCTTATCCGTGGTCGGGTCGCGGGGGGTAGCAGTTCCAGCAGAGAGCCCCAAACTTTCCTTTCCCTGGCGACATCAACCAGCTCTGACTGGGGGATCCCAAGCGCTCCCAGGCCAGCGAAGAGATATAATCCCTCCACCTGGTCCTAGGTCTACCCCTTGGTCTCTTCCCAGCTGGACGTGCCTGGAACACCCTCCCTAGGGAGGCGCCCAGGTGGCATCCTAACTAGGTGCCCGAACCACCTCAACTGGCTCCTTTCGACGCGAAGGAGGAGCGGCTCAACTCCGAGTCCCTCCCGGATGACCGAACTTCTCACCTTATCCCTAAGGGAGACACCAGCCACCCCTGCGGAGAAAACCCATCTCGGCCGCTTGTATCCGCGATCTCGTTCTTTCTCATGACCCATCCTTCATGACCATAGGTGAGGGTAGGAACGAAAATGGCCCGGTAGACAGAGAGCTTTGCCTTCTGGCTCAGCTCCCTTTTCGTCACAACGGTGCGGTAAAGCGACTGCAGTACCGCTCCCGCTGCTGCTTCTCCGGCCCATCTCACGCTCCATTGTTCCCTCACTCGAGAACAAGACCCCGAGATACTTGAACTCCTTCACTTGGGTAAGGACTCATTCCCTACTTGGAGTGGACAGTCCATCGGTTTCCTGCTGAGAACCATGGCCTCAGATTTGGAGGTGCTGATCCTCATCCCAGCCGCTTCACACTCGGTTTGCGAACCGATCCAGTGAGTGCTGAAGGTCGCAGACCGATGAAGCCATTAGAACCACATCATCTGCAAAAAGCAGTGGTGCAATCCTTAGTCCACCGAACTGCAGACCCCCTCCCCCACGACTACGCCTCGAAATCCGATCCATGTATATTACAAACAGGATTGGTGACAAAGCGCAGCCCTGGCGGAGGCCAACCCTCACCGGAAATGGGTCCGACTTACTGCAGAGGACCCGGACACAGCTCTCGCTTTGGGAGTACAGAGATTGGATGGCCCTGAGTAGAGACCCCCTCACCCCCATACTCCCGCAGCACCTCCCACAGTAACTCCCTGGGAACTCGGTCATACGCCTTCTCCAAGTCTACAAAACACATGTAGACCGGATAAGCGTACTCCCAGGCCCCCTCCAGGATCCTTGCGAGAGTAAAAAGCTGATCCGTCGTTTCCACGACCAGGAACAATATAATACTAGTATATATATTGTAAAGGAATCATGTTTCTAACACTCAGAGCTAACGCTATACTGGAGAGAGTATGTGTAAAGAAGCTGGATATAAAAGGTACTCACCTTCTGGTATTCCCAAGAGAGAGAAAGCATTTGAGCTCCATACTGTTTTAAAATAATGCTTGATGTGGTTTGGAACATAATATGGGTTTTAAAAACGGCTATATTTCAAACGGCTTTTTCCAGCCATCAGCAGTTTCATGTTGGTGCATTCCTCTGCTATTGCTTGTGGGAGCGAAACATATTATCTAACTTCAGCGTTCACAAACAAAGAAGTCACAACAGAGTTTACAGAAACAAATCCTATCCCCACAATTGAATGGAATGTTTAGAGTCGCCATTTCTTTTATTTGCAACAATATGAATAATAGCATTAAGAAACAGTTGACCCCACACGGCACGGAGTTGAGGAGAGCGAGATATGGATGACTTTTGGTGTTTCCTCTTCATAAATGCTCTGATAAGAACATCATAATAGCGCTGACCACTGTGTGGACTCCACAATCCCCTTCAGTATGAGCCAGTTTTATAGTGATGTTCTTGGTGTGGACGGTCTCTCTACGCTCTGCCATGTGACTGATTTAGCACAGAAATAAGGGCACATCTTTTTACATCCTCTGGGAAGCAAGCTGCGTATCTTCAAGCATGGCACATCAGACTGAGCACATTAAGCGTCCTCTTCCCGCCCTCCTCTCTCACAGAGAAACTCAGAGCTCCACTGGTTGCTTCGTATCTCTGGCAAGCTTTGTAGTTTGGTCAAAGGTGGCTCCTGTCCAATGCCCTGGTTTCCCTTATATCTCTCTCTGTCTTTGTCTCTAGAAAAAGAGCAAAACATCTCGAGCTATAGATACATAATTCCATGATTGAATATCAGTCCTGGGAGGGAGCCGGCCCCTGCACTCCCCTCCTCTCATTATGGGCTGTAGATTACTCTGTACATTTTGTTTTGATTTATGAAGAGCGTTTGGCTGATGTCATTCCATTTTAGGCGTTGCACTTGTTTGATCATATCAGAAGCAGCTGAGTGTGTACCCTGCTGTTAAAATCAAGTATATGATTAGAATCCTGACATGCCCTTACTCCTTGGAGCAGGATTGTTTTTTGGGAGATGATCATTTTGATGCAACAAACCAAAGAAATAGCGAATCAGGTTACAGATTAAAAAACTAAATTGGAATGCATGTACCTAAATGTTTAGTGTCACGCACACATAGATAATTATATACATTTAGGATTAACAAATGTCATGCATACATCCAGCATGCGGGGAAGAAAAAAACCCCAATGGCTTATTGGAGTGACCACTCCAATGACCTGGTCACGCACACACGGTCACTTGCTACATGGGCGAGGTCTGTGCTAAAGCACGACTACTGTGCACAGCTGCTCATCATGACCAGGTCATCTCCTGTAGCGTCGGGTAGCTTCTGTACAGTGTGGCCAGGAGGAGGAGTGACCAATCTGTTTAGTGAGTTCAGCGGAGACTATTAGAACGCTATCGAACGTAGACGGTCAGCTATCGCCCCTCTTCCTGTCCCCTTAGGAGAGACTGTGCACCCCGCTGAGGATATTATTCAACAACGCTGCGTTTCAAATGTGTATATGAGAGATTTTTACATATGTTTGTAAATGATTTTGGTTTCAGTTGTGTGTGTGAGAGTGTTTCACATGTATGTAAACGGTATTTCTGAATAATGTCCATAACGGCCCCTCATATTGTTAGGTCTTCAAATTGCATAATCACAGACTGGAAAATATAGAAATAACTTGAAAATGGAATACGTAATAACTTGAGATTTGTGTTTTTATGTGTGTCTTTCCAGACTACCTGTCGCAGGGTGTGGATCTGAGTGGGATTGAAGTGATTGAGAGCGACTTGCTGTTGATCAGCAGAGCTAGGCTGGAGGTGGAGAATCAGGCCAAGAGGCTGCTGGAGCAAGGCATGGAGATCCAGGTACAAACTCAACCCTCTCCACTCTGAACACGTTACCCTGGGGTTTATGATGCAACTACAACTGTGAACCCTGTGTTGAGAAGCAACACATATCATATTTCATTCAAATATCATAATGAATAAATAAGTAGAAATAATTCTTCAAGAGATGTGTTTATATTGTCCAGTATATAGTTGTTAGTGATATTATTTACTGTTGTGAAAGTGTACATGTTTATTTACAGACTGGTGAATTTCTTATGCCATCACAGATGCCCTTTGTGTTTTTGGTGTCCTCCTAGTTCTTCCACTTTTTTTGTATTCTGATTTTTGTTAAATGAAATGTGATTAGATTTTCTGTTGCTGGTTGTGATAAGAAGACGAACAAACATGGAAGAGCACTCTCTGTATGTGTTGTCCTGTGAAGTGCATGTTAGAGAGAGCATGTGTCGCTCTGTTAACCTTCATCTGGCCCTGAAAGCCTGGCTCTCCGGGGGCCAGTGTCCCATTAAAGATAGTGTGTGTCTGCTTAGTGTCCTTGATGACATATTGCCAGTGTGAAGAGGAGTGTGGTACGGTGCTCCAGCTTGGGCACTAGTGCTGCAGCCATGCTTTGCTTTGTTCATTAGGCATGTCTCTCTATGATCAGGGCAAATGTCACTGCCTTGAACTTAATGCCATGCCATAATTCTGGTGTCTCCCATACCAAAGTGATGACTTTAAAACAACACGATGTTTAGATACCTCTTTATGCTCCTATTTATTATAGTAGTGACATTCAGTTAAATACACATTGCTTTGCCAACACTTGGTTCATGGACAGTTTTTATTGTGTAAGGCTGTATTATTGTCTTGGTACCTGGGGTTTTCAGGCCCTCATCTTCAAACTGTAAAATACTGTGTTCACTCAATCATTCATTTGAATCACATCTACTTCTACACATGTGCAAACTCTTTCATAATAAGTGCCTTCCCGGAAAGGGAGGGATTATGCCTTTTTTGCTACCTAAGGCCTTTTAATATAAATCATCTGTGCAGGAAGTGTTGAGTTGATTCATAGTAGCTTAACACTGAACATGTACCAGCTTTCTGGATTTGTGTTTTTTGACTGTGCGTGTGTGTACAGGCAGGTCACCAGGTCATGTGTGAAGCTGGGTACTGGGACTCCACAGTCCTCTCTAAAGTCTTAGCTTCTGGCTTTTACTCCCATGCCTAGACATTAGGCCGTTCTTTCTAAATTAGACACATTCACTCAGCTTGTTCTTTGTCTTTTGAACAGAAACACACAAAAACGCACACTCCTCTCTCCCCTGTGTTTTCCCCCTCAGTCAGTATTTTTAGACTAACTCCTGCTCGAGTAGCCTTGTTATGAACTTCTGTCACTCGTTATGTGTGTGACCATATGGGGCCACACACACACATACACACACACACACGCACACGCACACACACATATGAGCTCAGGGATTTGATGATTGTGTGTTATTGACTTGGTTAGCAGTTGGACATGCTGGCCGGGCTGTGTGGGAGCTTGTTTCACATCAGTGCTCTGATTGTGCCAGCAGAGACCCCGGAGTCCATCTGTTGAGTGGGAGCTCCACTGACCCACGTAGAAAAACTCTCTTCTAACATTATTTGTCTGAAAAATGTAATTAACTGAATGCAATTAAATTCCAAACTTCTTTCAACAGAAGCTATATAAGAAGTGGCCATTGCAAACCTTGATTGAAGCTTGATTTAGATGATTACATTACATATTTTACATGACATGGTTTTTGTCTGACGCTTCTTAGTTGGTGAACAGTCAGGGATTTACATACACTTCAATACTATAGACATGCCTATGGGAGCAATGTGGGACACTTTCACATGCTGTCTGCTGAGGGTGGGATTAAACTGATGAGATCTATAAAAGTCTACACGTTTTCAACATGTACAGTATCAACTTGCAGATGCCCTTTCTTTGTTGTCCAAGGCCTAAAAAGCTCTTTGAAAAGCATTGATAATATATTTTTGCCTGGTCATTCAATAATGCACATGCATACTGTATGTACAGGACCCTCTAAACACCTCACATAGGGCTCTCTGAGAGCCACGTGTAATTCAAATTTGTGAATTTATAATGTAAGTATATGTTTGGTGTGTACATTTGTATCAAGTACTAAATAACAATATTTTGTACATTTAACGATATCTAAATCACCTAAACTGTATGTGTTCCTTTACAGAGTCATACATTTAAAAGATGGCAGATAAAATAAAATACTCTCTGCCACAGGCAGGCAGTGAAAAAAGGTAACTTCAGACAGTACAACATCAATCTTATGCAGGCTAATTCCTACCAGTGAAAGAAAAGAAAAAAGAAAAGATCAAAAAGAACAAAACAAAATGTGCGATAATCGGAATATAAGGATATTTTAGAAACAATCTTAATTACTGCGTTGCTTCAAATGACTGAGAAGATGAAAACCAATCCGATGCCGATGTATTGTGTATGTTAGCCTAAAGACTGAAGCCGGATGGAAACAGCTAGCTGGACTCAGTTTCAAAACAAACCCATAGTAACGTAAAGCTCAGTGATCTACACACTGCGTATCATTTTTTGTATCTGTACACAGAGACATGTTTTATGGAGATGATAAACGTGTGTCAGTCAGGTGCTACAGCGCCCCCTCCTGTCTTCATCTGTTCCAGTGAGCTGTGAAGAGAAACCCTGCTCAATAACACGGTTCTTTCAACATTAAGTTCATCTAATGGCTATTACTAGCTCACTCTAACATTTGCCACTGTATGGGGCTTAACAGAAAGGCTTTTTAACTTCTCTTTGCAAAAACGAAAAGTACGAGTTTGTCCATAATTAGAAAATAATTTGCGCCCCTCTCTGATTTTGTCATCTACATGTTCACAGTTCTCCCTCATTAAATCAATGTATGGTGATTTTAAGCTGCTGCTGTCTCACCTCCATACTCACTGGTGTGTGTGTGTGTGTGTGTGTGTGTGTGTGTGTGTGTGTGTGTGTGTGTGTGTGTGTGTGTGTGTGTGTGTGTGTGTGTGTGTGTGTGTGTGTGTGTGTGTGTGTGTGTGTGTGTGTGTGTGTGTGTGTGTGTGTGTGTGTGTGTGTGTGTGTGTGTGTGTGTGTGTGTGTGGTGTGTGTGTGTGTGTGTGTGTGTGTGTGTGTGTGTGTGTGTGTGTGTGTGTGTGTGTGTGTGTGTGTGTGTGTGTGTGTGTGTGTGTGTGTGTGTGTGTGTGTGGCCTAGCATTACTATACTTGTGGGGACCTAAATCTGTTTACACAGTCACGTGTGGGGACTCGCCTCCATTATGGGGACAAAATGGAGGTCCCCATGAGGGGAATCATTAATGTTAGGGTGAAGACTTGGTTAGGTTTAGGGTAAGGTTAAGGGTTAGGCATGTGTTGGTTAAGGTTAGGATAAGTCTCCAGGAAATGCATGTAAGTCAATGTCATGTCCTCAGAAGTGATGTATACATGGTGTGTGTGTGTGTGTGTGTGTGTGGGTGTGTGCACATGGGTGTGTGCGCGTGGGTGGGATTGAGTATTGACTGTGTCCTGATGAGGATAACATTAGATATTTCTCCAAATAAGTCCAATCATCTTCTGTTATTCAACCAGAAAGCACCAATGAGTATGTGTTAGTATTTTTTAAATTATATCCAGGCTGTGTGGTGTGCCACAAACCACCTTGACTTATTTCTTCCTCTCCTTCCACCTGTCAGAATCCAACCCAGGTCGGCACGGCCCTCCAGGTCTTCTATAACCTCGGCAGTCTGAGGGAGACCATCAGTTCAGTGGTGGGGGGTTACAGGACAACCATAAAGGACAACATCAACAGTGCTCTGGACATCAAAGGTCTGACACAGCCCACCAACCCCAGAGGTGAGACTTAAGGAGGATTTGGCTCTGGGTACTTTGTCCTTATTTCTAAAAGAGGAGAAAGTGTGGCCCAGTTTATGAGTAGGCTCGATCCAGAATAGACATGGCCCCAGAGAATAGTCAATCCTGGCTGGAGGCGTGTGTCATTTTCATGGCTCTGATGAAGTGGCCAAATAATGTTTCTAATTATTGTGCATAATGCTTCCAGATAACAAGCTCTGAGGGGGCCTAGGATCGTTCCCCTGGTATTCTCTGCATTATATCACTAAATGAATTTGAAATGAGCAAAAGGATAAATGTGTCATGGTACTTTTTTGAAAGTCTGGTGATATTCCATTTTGTTGTTGTTCACCAAATCATTAAAAGTCCCAACCCAACAATGAATGTATTTACTAACCCATGTTTTATGTGTATCCAAAGCCTTATATTTCTATTATATCCCATATAGCTTTTTTTGTCATAAAAACACACCAATGAAACACACTGCTGAACTGGGTGACATGTGTGTTCATTACCATTAACACACACACTGTAGTTAATATAACTCGAAACAGATGCTGTCCTCCAAATACTCACTAGAGCAACACATGCAGATGAATCTATCCCTGAATAGTCCCAAACATATGGACTGTCTCTTCCTGTTGGTGTAACCTTTGAACAATACTAATGGCTTTTTCAAAGAACTTGATAAAGAAGATAAAACTAGATATGTGTGTGGTGATTTTAAATATTTACGCACCAATGTGCTCTGAGTTTAGAACCCCTGATGGATTAGGGTTAGCAGGAGTTTAGAGATGGATTAACAAATTGTTAAGTCAGGTATTTCCATAGCTTTTGAAGTTAATAAGATAAATAAGACTTTAACAAAATATGGCTATAAACTCAGAATAAAAAACAATATCAAGCTGGCCAGCAGAAAATATGTTTTCATTGGCCTTTGTCCCAAAAATCCTTAATGCTTCTCTGTGTCCCCTCTGTCCCTCAGCGGCCCCGGGCCGGGCAGTGCTGCCCACACCAGGCAACACGGCAGCATTCCGCGCCGCTCTGTGGACTCACCTTGAGAAACTGATGGACCAGATATGTGCTGCCTGCAGACAGGTACAGCCTCCCCAGCAGCTGACTGCACAGACATTAAAGTCGGCAGGACTCCTAATACAGGCCTAATGTCCTCCATATTTTCCAGGTGCAACATCTGCAGAAGGTCCTGCTGAAGAAGAGAGACCCTGTGACTCATGTGTGCTTCATCGATGAGATCATCAAGGTGGGTGGGCGCTACTGCTCTGCTCTTGGTATAATCCTAATAATTATGTTTCTCACAATCAAAATACAATTTCCACACACATTCAGGCATGCTGTTGCCCCATCATGTGCACATTACACAGCTAACTAGATGATGACAATGATGATATTAGTATTATTGCATTTGTGAAAAATGTTAAACGTAAATGGATGCATCTACAAGGCGACAAAGCTTTCAGGGTCAACTGATTTTTCGCAAATAAAAAAAAAAGTTGGAACCAGGAGGATAGCAATGGTCCGATGGTATAATGGTCCATTATATTAGAACATCCCCGTAACAGTGGGTACCTGAAAAAACGTAATGTAATACCTTTAAGGCCCGGACACACCAAGCCGATTTTGGCCGTCGGTGGGCGTCAGGCCGAAAAACTGATTGGCTGTTCAGCTAGTGAATCAGTGCATGAGAAGCGAAACGGAAGTGAGGGACCCAAACAAACTATTAAGAAGGCAAATCTGAGATTTCATTTAACTCCAGCTCTCGACACAGGTTCGGGAAAGCCCCACGAGCTTCTCGCTGTAGAGTGAAAATTAGTGATGTTACGTATTGCGCCGAGGCTTCGAAGCGTTTGTCGAGTAATCCCCAAAGCTTTTTGTGAAGCTTGTATCGAGGCTCGTATCGTTTTGGGCCAGTGATACATGCATAAATAAATGTAGGAATGAAAACAAGAATGAATAAATACAGGAATAAATATGTGTGCTTTGGCTCAGCTGGAAAGCAGTTGACTCATGACTGCAGGGTCCCTGGTTCAACGACTGAACAATAAGTCTTCTTTGTTGTTTATAAAAGCTACAGCTAAATGAGCTAATGTAGTTAATAAATAGTCTTTGATATGGTTTAGCCTTTCTCAGGCTACAACATGGTTAAGTTTATGAATATTATTAAGGAATACAAATCCCTCTTTGCAATGTTTACCAGCCTCCTTAGGCTTTTCAATCACAATCATTAAACTGGAATAAAAACAATATTGTTAAAATGAAAATATGATTTAATGTTCGTTGTTTAGAGTTATTCTAAGGCTTTACTCATTGGGAACTCGGTATGAGATGATGGAGCACACTGTTGAGATGTCCAATCTGCCTGTTTTACACACTTTGACCAGCAGGGGGGTTTGTGTTCAGATGAAGCCCATGATGAAGCCTCATGAGATGAACCCTTTAGCGATCCAATTGGCTGGAAAGCTTCAAAGCTTCATAAGGCTTCATCTCGCCATCACTAGTGAAAATGGAACGCACACGCTATTTGTTGTTTGTTTATATCACGCAGTCTGTCTTCCGGTTGTTGCCTCTTTCGAATGACGAATACACACTACCGCCGCCTGCTGGTAAGGAGAGTTATTGCCACTCACGCATGCGCAATTCGTACCTTCTTGACCGTCGGCTGAAGTCTTTGCGGTGTGTTCCAGTGCGACACATGGCCAAAACGCAGACATGCGAGGCGACACAACAGTCGGGGTCCGTCTGTGTCAGTTCTTTGGTGTCAGCTTGGTGTGTCCGGGCCTTTACATATATAATACACATTACATAGTTGACATCATGAAACATGACCTTACAAAACGACAGGGGCTAGTCTGTATTAGTGTAACCATGGTGAGTCCAAAACACACTGCACTATACAACACACACACTCCTGTCGCAGATCCAATCTCCCAACCTCTGCTGTCTCTTGCGTGTCAAACATGGATGAGCACAGATCTAAGTTGAGAAATATGACCTACAGTGGTGTTATTAAAATGATGAATGTAAAGGGGAAGAAAGACGTGCCCGGCCAGCTATAGTTCTGGAGATTTGCAGAATGCAGAATCTTCGAATGAGGAATTAGTCTTAGTGTCCAAATATGAATCAAAGTTAATATAGAACTGGAAGCATTTTAGTAAGCGTAGTGTAGAGACGTGCAGCAGAGCCACACGCTATATCTGTGCTAGGGCAGCAAACGGTGTCTTTCATCTTTACTCTCCTTAAAGAGGAACTATTTTACACATTTTTACTATCTGTCTAGGTATTCTGAGATTCCACTGAAAATATGAAGCCTTTAGTGTCTCGAGGGAGCTGAAGTATGGAGTCAGATCTGACTCCATACTGAAGTTTGATACAAGTTGGTTGGGTCTAAAAAGAAATCTGTGAGGGAAGTTAGAAAGTGAGCTTCCCAGGACTCTTGGGCATTTAGTTGGATTGGTGGTTATGATGGAAGTCATTAACATATCATCATGACTTTCATCAGTCCCACTCTCTTACCTCCACAGACGCCTAGAAGTACAAATCAGTGCAGCAGACTGTTGCTATGGAAGCAAAGCTCTCACCAATTCCACAGAGATAGAGGTGTGAGATGGAGACCTAATGACATGTCTAAATGCAAAACTCCTCAGCTGTGCAGCTTCACTATCTCCCTTCACTGTGCCACAGAAACATATCAAAACCTACACAAATCTCCTGTTACCATGTATTGTCTGCATCATGGTTTCCTGTAGCATTAAGATTCACCTTCAGTGGAGCTAGTGGGCCCAGACCAAAGCAGAAAAAGAAGCCCTGATAGCGTTGATGTTTTGTTATTTTCTGTTCATCTCACATACCGTTGGGAAAAGAGGCAGTAAGAGGAGGGAGTGGTGGTGCTGTGTGTGAGGAGGAACAGTCCCACAGCTGGGCAGCAGACCTGCAACAGGCTTCTCTAACGGAGGACTAGAACAAAATACACACATGTCCAATTCCATGAAGTCATGGAGACACTGTCCTCAGTCAGGCTGGTTGTGGTGTGTGAGTGTGTCGCTGGCTGACAGCGCTATCCGCTCTTATCTTTGATAACTGTTACACAGTCTTATACTCATGCAGAAGGTGCATGATGATGAAGAATGTGTGCAGTGAATACCTCAGTGATGGCCGTTTCCATAACATTGTGATGATCACATTATTGATTTTGCTGAATATTGTGATTGCTAATATTATCCAGGTTTATTAGTCTTGATTTGTTTCATTTTTTGTTGCAGGTTTGCACATCAACACACACATTCAGCACACAACACAACTGTTTATTAGCTATATAGAGACATTATTATTTGCCAGGTTTCTTTACTAGTTTGTTTATGCACATCTCAGAAGTGCACTGTATTGAGTCTTCAGCCAGTCTCTGGTCAGAGGCTCACTCTGTACAAAAAGGATCCATTCATTACATCTCCAGAATAACAATGATACAAGCAAAATATCATCTGAAATGGACTTAAGGGAAATCTCAATATGCACCAGACAAACCTGGAAAAAGAGTCTAAACGTGTTTCCCATCAAACGCCAACACATGTCACTCACAAAGACTACAAGGACATGTGGTGACCAGCGTGTCTCTCTTCTGTCTGAGGACAGGATGGACAGCCTGATATCCTCTACACCTTCTGGACTGATGTCACCAGCACCCTCAGTGAGGAGTTCCACAGAGCGACTGAAGGTAGGACTGCTGCTTCTCCTTCCCCGCTGTCCCCCCTCAAGCTCCTACTTCAGAGGAAAGATGAATTGACCTAAGAGTTTAAATCTTGAATGTTTTCTCTCCGACAGATGGTAGATAGCGGCTCCAAACAAACAGCTAGTGGGAGGTCTCATTTAGTGAGCGATTATCATCTGGCTGTAACGAGCTCAGCTGACAACAGAACAGAAATCAATGGGGCTGGGGGTAATGAAAGGCCTGTTGTCCACGAAGCCATCAGCACACAGCAGTCTCATTGAACCAGTGTCGGCCTGTTGTACCACCTTAGTTTGTGTTAAAGGGAAAAACACATCTTTTCTTTGGATGTGAATCCAGTCTTGATCATCGATGTCGAAGCTATAATTCCTGCGTGCTATATTGATTACATTTCAGTACAATGGAACGTTTAGGTTTAGGACGTTCTTTTTGTTCTTGCATCTACCAGTCATACACTAGAGATCCAAGCTAGAACAGATGTAGTTCTTAAGGTGTCCAATTCCATCAATGTAACGAATGAATGCAGGAACTGCAACACACTCCATAGCAGCAAACACCCCTTCCACAGTCATTATAACACACACACTGTTCAATGTATTTGTGTGTGTGTGTGTGTGTGTGTGTGGTGTGTGTGTGTGTGTGTGTGTGTGTGTGTGTGTGTGTGTGTGTGTGTGTGTGTGTGTGTGTGTGTGTGTGTGTGTGTGTGTGTGTGTGTGTGTGTGTGTGTGTGTGTGTGTGTGTGTGTGTGTGTGTGTGTGTGTGTGTGTGTGTGTGTGTGTGTGTGTGTGTGTGTGTGATTGAGTATTGACTGTGTCCTGATGAGGATAACATTCTCCGAATTTTGAACAAATTGTTCATCTTAAAAATTAGACAATGTAGATGCACACACACACACACACACACACACACACACTTCCTTTCTCATATGAAGGCGTTTCAGTGGACTGTTTGTTTGTGTGTGTCTGTGTGTGTATGTATATATATATATATATATCTATATAAGATAAATATGAAAGAAGGACATGCTTGTTAATATCGAGTAAATACAGTAGCATGATTTCTGATCGTGGTCCCTCCTACACCCTTCTAAAACCACACATTGTAATTATACTCTTTTTTCTGTGTATTTAACAAACACACAAGATGCTCCGCTTTAGCTTTTAAGGTTTATATGAATGTATATTAGGTATATTAATGCTAGCTATCTGACTGCTTCCACTCTTTATGCTAAGACATTTTATTTTTATCAAGTCATAACTTGACTTAACTTTTAATGAAATGTTGATGTTTTAATTTAGCATATTCATGTAATTGACCTATGTTTTGTTTTTTAATGGAATTAAATACAGATGTTTCTTCCTGACTTTGCTCACTCTTTGCTTTCCTCAGAATTATGATATGGTATTAGCAGCTTCCTGAGTGGCTGTGTGTATTTGTATCTACTCTTTAGCCTCGTCCTTCCTGAAGCAGGCGTTTGAAGGAGAGTATCCGAAGCTGCTGCGCCTGTACAACGAGCTGTGGCGGCGCCTGCAGCAGTACAGCGCCAGCCTGCAGGGGGCGCTAACCAGCGGTGCAGGAATAGAAGCTTCTTTGGACATCAGCGCCACAGAGTCAGACACCCAGGACCTCTTCACACATGGAAAACAGGACTACAAGTGAGCACACACAGACCACGTTCACCTGTTCACAGAGAACACAAACGCATTTGAAGTGTTCCATTAATCAGCACAGGTGTTTGGGGCCACTTAGAGGATATTTGACATCAACATGAGACACAAAACACACAGTGCATATCATCAGACCACGTAGATTTGAAATGATGGTTTTCTCAAACATCTTAATCCCTTAATCACACATCACTCTTGTGTGTGTGTGTGTGTGTGTGTGTGTGTGTGTGTGTGTGTGTGTGTGTGTGTGTGTGTGTGTGTGTGTGTGTGTGTGTGTGTGTGTGTGTGTGTGTGTGTGTGTGTGTGTGTGTGTGTGTGTGTGTGTGTGTGTGTGTGTGTGTGTGTGTGTGTGTGTGTGTGTGTGTGTGTGTGTGTGTGTGTGTGTGTGTGTGTGTGTGTGTGTGTGTGTGTGTGTGTGTGTGTGTGTGTGTGTGTGTGTGTGTGTGTGTACGCAGCCCAGAGAAGGCTCTGAAGGACTCTCTGCAGCCGTACGAGTCCGCCTACCTCTCCAAGTCCCTCTCTCGCCTGTTTGATCCCATCAACCTCGTGTTCCCCATGGGGGGCCGCAACCCCCCCTCCAACGACGAGCTGGACAGCATCATCAAGACCATCAGCAGGCAAGCAGCATATCTGCCCGATGTGTTCCATTAGATGTGATGCTGCACAACCAGGACAGCAAGAAGCACAGTTACTGCACACACACACATCAGAATTATACACATACATATTCATTCATAATATATGATGAATTAATAAAATAGATAATCAATGTAAAAACTATAAAAGAACAATTGAACGAAAGTTAAAATGCAAGCCGTATAAAGAAGCTTGAGCCTGAACCATCCCAGTGTAGCAGCACAGTGTATATACCGTCATACAGCTGTCACCATATCACAGTTACACCACACAAATATCATAACCAACTTTTTTTTTCAAAAACAATATTATGGCAATATGTATAGAACATTTGAGGACAGAAAATAGTCAAATGAATCTTGAACTGTCTGATTTAAGAGGTGCCAGATTATACAACACACAATATATATTAATTGTCATTTTTATGCTCAGTAAATGCTGAACGTTGAAATACGCAACTATTTGATATCAAATTTGTTCACCAATTTTAACTAACCAATCAAATCAAATATGAACCTCTGCATTGATGGCAGTAAAAAAGGCTTGAATGTCTTCAGGGTCTGACCAACCAATACATCATCAGTCTCTCCCCAGGGCTCACACATGTGGTATTATTTAGGAAAAAAATACACATGCGTTAATCGCGTTAAAATAATTAGTGGCGTTAACTTGACAGCCCTACATTATTTGAATGTTTTGGAAATGTGTCTTATTTATGTGTTTGTTTGTTTGCAGTGAGCTGAATGTGGCATCAGTAGATCCAAACCTGGCTCTGGCTGTGTCCAAGAACGTTGCCAAGACAGTCCAACTGTTCTGTGTGAAGAGTGAGCAGCTGGTAGGACAGTCAGCGTCTGACACTGCGTCTCTGGGTCTTCATGGGTTCATAACACCATGACGTGTTTTCATGGATAGAGACATCCGCAGTGCGAAATACAAAGTGTGATTTATTGCAATTGGTTCTATATTGTCTCATGTCTGCCCACAATGCACTGCTCCCTGTGTGTCTCTCTGCAGCTGTGCACTCAGGGGGAATGCAGCCAGGTGATTGGTCCGTTAACGGAGGGCCAGAGGAGGAATGTGGCTGTGGTCAACTCCCTGTACCGTCTGCAGCAGGCTGTCAACAAGGTCAGAATCCTGCCGTCTACTCAAGAATATACAGAGGCTAGCAAAAGTATCCAACCCCCCCAACATGTGTTGGATTTGTCTGAATCACAAATGGTCAGGTCAGGTCATTAAGGACGAGAGTTTTTGGTGAGTTATTAAGCAATTGAGTCATTAAGAAAATGTAGTTCACTTTTATTTCGAAGTGTGTCAGTTGACCTGGATCCTAACTGGTACATTGTTGCTTCTTTAAGATGGTAACGGTGCCACACACAACAGCACACACTGCTCTCTGACTGCATGTGATTGGTTTCATACCTAAAGACATGTTGCATAACCACAGAAACACAGATACCCGACATAGGGCGAAGGACAGTGGGTGGGATCAGCCTCCAGCATTCAACATGTTTGGTGACCAGACACTGCAGCCCGCCGGATTACTACAAACACATTACTCCAGCATTAAATGTTTATCCTCGAGCCTTTAAAATGTTACTGTGCGAAAAATAGAACAAATGTATTGAGGATTTAGGAGGGATACATATATTGCAGGACATTTCTGTACTATTGAGCATTAACCACACCTTTCTCTGTTGAATAACTGCACCCCTATCACTGATTCCATAAAGCGCTTCCTTAGTTCCTTCTGTTCTTCTGCAAAGGTCCTCAAACAGATTGAGCATGGTTTGTGTGTGAGCAGCATATCTCCTATTCGAAACATGTGAATGCTGCAGTGTAAGGTTTGGAGCAGCCGTCCTCTCTGGGTTCTCACGTGTCATCAGAAGCCCTTTGGAGTCAGCATATGATGCTCCAGTGTGCCCGCTCCTTTCCTCACTTAACATCTTCTGTGCTCTTAAAATATACAACAACGTGTAGAATTACAAAGAAGACACACAACTCAATCAATCAATCAATGTTTATTTATATAGCCCAATATCACAAATGTTACATTTGTCTCAGTGGACTTCACAGTTTGTACAGAATATCAGTATGACAATACGACACCCTCTGTCCTTAGACCCTCACATCGTACAAGGAAACACTTCCGGAGAAAACCCACAGTTTAAAGGGAAAAATGGGAGAAACCTCAGGGAGAGCAACAGAGGAGGGATCCCTCTCCCAGGACGGACAGACGTGCAATAGATGCCGTGTGTAAATTGAAAAGATAATACATTTGCAACATAGGTAGTCCAAATGTTTGGAAATGCATGTGTGTATAATAGGAAGATGAATCCACGAGGATATCCATCCAGGACCTATGATCCAGGACCACAGCCACGACTCAAGATCCAGGGCTCGCGATCCAGGACACAGGACCGCAGGATCATCCATGACTCCGGATCCCGGCGTATATAGACACCAAAAAGAAAGACATTTGGGGAAGCTGGGTTAATCGGAACATGAGAGTACACAGGTATAGACAGAGAGAAGGAAGAAGTAAGATGTCCCCCGACAAACTAAGCCTATATCAGCAAAACTAGGGGCTGAATCTAATCAGCCCTAACTATAAGCTTTATCAAAAAGGAAGGTCTTAAGCGCACTCTTAAAAACGGATAGGGTGTCTGCCGCCCGAACACAAACTGGAAGCTGATTCCACAAATGTGGAGCTTGATAAGAAAAGGCTCTGGCTCCCATTGTACTTTTAGAGACTCTAGGAACAACCAACAACCCTGCATTCTTGGAACGCAATGCCCTAGTAGGACAGTAGGGTATAATGAGTTCTTTAAGGTAAGATGGCGCCTGCCCATTAAGGGCTTTGTAGGCGAGAAGAAGAATTTTAAATTCTATCCTGTGTTCTATATCCAGTGTAAAGCAGCCAGAACAGGAGTAATGTGGTCCCTTTTCCTAACTCTGGTTAGTACACGAGCTGCAGCATTTTGAATCAGCTGAAGAGACTTGACTGACTTCTTGGTACACCCTGATAATAAAGAGTTACAATAATCCAGCCTTGAAGTAACAAATGCATGGACTAGTTTCTCTGCATCGTTTTGAGGCAAGATATGCCTGATTTTTGCAATGTTACGTAGATGGAAGTAGGCGGTCCTTGAAATTAATTTTATGTGGGCGTTAAAGGATAAATCCTGATCAAATATAACACCAAGATTCCTTACAGTCTCACTGGAGGCCAAATTAATGCCATCCATAGTTAGTATATCTTTAGATAATTTGTTTCGTAGATTCTTCGGGCCAAGTACAATAACTTCAGTTTTGGTCGTGTTTAACATCAAAAAGTTTAAGGTCTTCCACGTTTTTAAGTCCTTAAGGCAGTCTTGAATTTTATTTAGATGATTAATTTCATCAGGCTTGATTAATAAATATAGTTGAGTATCATCCGCATAACAATGAAAGTTTACAGAATGATTCCCTATAATATTGCCTAACGGAAGCATATATAATGTGAACAAAGAGCTGTGGCTCTCTGTCAGCCTGGCTACAGCGCTGAAAAGAAATCTTGCATTATTCTTATTCTCATCTATTAATGAAGAGTAGTAAGCTGCTCTCGCTTTACGCAGTGCTTTCTTATATTCATTGAGAGTAATATGCCAAATTAAACGAGATTCTTCAAGTTTAGTAGAACGCCATATCCTTTCAAGTTGTCTCGACTTTTGCTTTATTTTGCGGGTGTTGGCATTATGCCATGGAGCTAATCTATGTTGTTTTATTTTCTTCTTTTTCAAAGGAGCAACAGAGTCTAATTTTATTCGCAGCGCATCTGTAGCACTATCAACAACATGATCAATTTGGGGTGGTGTACATTTTGTATAAGTTTCCTCCCTTACATGCAGACATGCTATCGAGTTAAGTATTGGTGGAATCTCTTCCTTAAATTTGGCTATAGCACTAACAGGAACTTTTGGCAACTGCACATCTCTATCGCCAATGTCGCCAACAGTTGAAATTGTTTCAACAGATTGCTGCTTAAAGATATTGCAATTTGAATGTATGACAACTTGTTTTAAATTAAAGAGGTGCTCAAGCGACGTATATTGGGGGACCTGTAGATCAAAGCAGCAGGCGTCGGTCCGATCCCGCTATTGTTGCGGGTCAGGATGTAAAAAAGTGCTGCAGGAATGATAGTGGTCTGTGATGCTTGAAAAGAATATCCAGCAGACGGGGACAATGCAGCTCTCCAGCGTCAACATACCAGCACAAGTACTTTGTGGAACAGTCTGCCTATGATGGACATTCTAAATCTAAAACTCTGTAATGTTTTTTTGTGGGTCACCTTTCAATGATATTTTAGACGTTACTTTACAAAAGAGGTTAATCATTTAGTTCTGCTTTATTTGACTCCCTGTATTGTGTATTTCAGATTGTATCAGGATCGGGTGTGTGTGTCCCCCCCGCTGCAGAGGCCCTCTCTTCTTGTTTGGAGGTATCACTGAAAACCGCTTCTTTCTTTATTCTTTATTCATTTTTACTTTTCATTTTTAATTCATTAACTGATTCATTTGCTAGTCTGCAGTTGAGTTGAATGAATTGAGTTGAATCATGAATGCCTCTGCAGTAACGTAGCCACACTCTTCTGGAGTACAATATTCATGTCTTTGTGTCCATTTATAAAAATACTGCAGCTCACATCCTTTTGTCATAACGGTGGGTTAGAAAACTACAACCTGCATAATACATGGCCTTGGTCTTTTTGTGAACATGTGTGTTGATTTAGAATAAATGTGCACAGCAGTAAGCCAGCACACATGACTGTTCTCCAGCAGCTGATCTCAGGGTCATTCAAAGATGTGTGGATGTTTAGTAACTGCTCCAGGTTTAGATTCAGAGTTTGTTTTGCTTTCTCACATTGCCACTGTACTGACTGCTACATGAGAGGCTGAGGGTCTGCTCTGTCTCTGGGGGGCAGGCGGTGCAGGTCCTGATGAGCAGTGCAGTGCAGCCTCTGCTGCAGTCAGTGAGTGACTCCATCGAGGCCATCATCATCACGCTGCACCAAGAAGACTTCTCAGGGTGAGTACCTCTGCAGGGACCCCTGAAGAATTCCCTCCAGAAACCCCCCAGCTATCGGAGAAAATACCACAGAGCATGATCTCTGCTCTACTGGACTCCTTTGTTTACTTCAGTAACAAAGTGACATCACTATGGAACACTTGCGCTCCTATTGGCTAGCACTCCAACACTTTGTACGTGATAGGCTAAGGAGCGGGACATCTCTAAGCTCAGAGCAGACTGGGCTCTGGTTTCAGACAGAGGGTGAAAAGAGGTGCTGCAGCACAGGCAGTATGAGAACAATAAAGAGCTTTTTGAACATTAAAGCAAGGAGACATGTCAAGGTAGAAACACTACATACTGATATACACCTGAACATCAGCAGGAGAGGACTCTTTAAAGTAGAGACACTACATACTGATATACACCTGAACATCAGCAGGAGAGGACTCTTTAAAGTAGAGACACTACATACTGATATGCACCTGAACATCAGCAGGAGAGGACTCTTTAAAGTAGAGACACTACATACTGATATGCACCTGAACATCAGCAGGAGAGGACTCTTTAAAGTAGAGACACTACATACTGATATACACCTGAACATCCCGAGAGGACTTCTTGAAAGTAGAGACACTACATGCTGATTGCACCTGACATCAGCAGGAGAGGACTCTTTAAAGTAGAGACACTACATACTGATATGCACCTGAACATCAGCAGGAGAGGACTCTTTAAAGTAGAGACACTACATACTGATATACACCTGAACATCAGCAGGAGAGGACTCTTTAAAGTAGAGACACTACATACTGATATACACCTGAACATCAGCAGGAGAGGACTCTTTAAAGTAGAGACACTACATACTGATATGCACCTGAACATCAGCAGGAAGAGGACTCTTAAAGTAGAGACACTACATACTGATATGCACCTGAACCATCAGCAGGAGAGGACTCTTTAAAGTAGAGACACTACATACTGATATACACCTGACATCAGCCGGAGAGGACTCTTTAAAGTAGAGACACTACATCTGATATGCACCTGAACATCAGCAGGAGAGGACTCTTTAAAGTGAGAGACACTACATACTGATATACACCTGAACATCAGCAGGAGAGGACTCTTTAAAGTAGAGACACTTACATACTGATAACACCATGAACATCAGCAGGAGAGGACTCTTTAAAGTAGAGACACTACATACTGATATACACCTGAACATCAGCAGGAGAGGACTCTTTAAAGTAGAGACACTACATACTGATATGCACCTGAACATCAGCAGGAGAGGGACTCTTTAAAGTAGAGACACTACATACTGATATACAACCTGAACATCAGCAGGAGAGGACTCTTTAAAGTAGAGACACTACATACTGATATACACACTGGACATCAGCAGGAGAGGACTCTTTAAAGTAAGAGACACTACATACTGATATACACCTGAACATCAGCAGGAGAGGACTCTTTAAAGTAGAGACACTACATACTGATATACACCTGAACATCAGCAGGAGAGGACTCTTTAAAGTAGAGACACTACATACTGATATACACCTGAACATCAGCAGGAGAGGACTCTTTAAAGTAGAGACACTACATACTGATATACACCTGAACATCAGCAGGAGAGGACTCTTTAAAGTAGAGACACTACATCGATATACACCTGAACATCAGCAGGAGAGGACTCTTTAAAGTAGAGACACTACATACTGATATACACCTGAACATCAGCAGGAGAGGACTCTTTAAAGTAGAGACACTACATACTGATATACACCTGAACATCAGCAGGAGAGGACTCTTTAAAGTAGAGACACTAACATACTGATATACACCTGACATCATCAGGAGAGGACTCTGTAAAGTAGAGCCTACATACTGATATACACCTGAACATCAGCAGGAGAGGACTCTTTAAAGTAGAGACACTACATACTGATATACACCTGAACATCAGCAGGAGAGGACTCTTTAAAGTAGAGACACGACATACTGATATACACCTGAACATCAGCAGGAGAGGACTCTTTAAAGTAGAGGACACTACATACTGATATACACCTGAACATCAGCAGGAGAGGACTCTTTAAAGTAGAGACACTACATACTGATATACACCTGAACATCAGCAGGAGAGGACTCTTTAAAGTAGAGACAACATACTGATATACACCTGAACATCAGCAGGAGAGGACTCTTTAAAGTAGAGACACTACATACTGATATACACCTGAACATCAGCAGGAGAGGACTCTTTAAAGTAGAGACACTACATACTGATATACACCTGAACATCAGCAGGAGAGGACTCTTTAAAGTAGAGACACTACATACTGATATACACCTGAACATCAGCAGGAGAGGACTCTTTAAAGTAGAGACACTACATACTGATATACACCTGAACATCAGCAGGAGAGGACTCTTTAAAGTAGAGACACTACATACTGATATACACCTGAACATCAGCAGGAGAGGACTCTTTAAAGTAGAGACACTACATACTGATATACACCTGAACATCAGCAGGAGAGGACTCTTTAAAGTAGGGACACTACATACTGATATACACCTGAACATCAGCAGGAGAGGACTCTTTAAAGTAGAGACACTACATACTGATATACACCTGAACATCAGCAGGAGAGGACTCTTTAAAGTAGAGACACTACATACTGATATACACCTGAACATTAGCAGGAGAGGACTCTTTAAAGTAGAGACACTACATACTGATATACACCTAAACATTAGCAGGAGAGGACTCTTTCAAGTAGAGACACTACATACTGATATACACCTGAACATCAGCAGGAGAGGACTCTTTAAAGTAGATACACTACATACTGATATACACCTGAACATCAGCAGGAGAGGACTCTTTAAAGTAGAGACACTACATACTGATATACACCTGAACATCAGCAGGAGAGGACTCTTTAAAGTAGAGACACTACATACTGATATACACCTGAACATCAGCAGGAGAGGACTCTTAAAGTAGAGACACTACATACTGATATACACCTGAACATCAGCAGGAGAGGACTCTTTAAAGTAGAGACACTACATACTGATATACACCTGAACATCAGCAGGAGAGGACTCTTTAAAGTAGAGACACTACATACTGATATACACCCTGAACATCAGCAGGAGAGGACTCTTTAAAGTAGAGACACTACATACTGATATACACCTGAACATCAGCAGGAGAGGACTCTTTAAAGTAGATACACTACATACTGATATACACCTGAACATCAGCAGGAGAGGACTCTTTAAAGTAGAGACACTACATACTGATATACACCTGAACATCAGCAGGAGAGGACTCTTTAAAGTAGAGACACTACATACTGATATACACCTGAACATCAGCAGGAGAGGACTCTTTAAAGTAGAGACACTACATACTGATATACAGTGGGGCAAAAAAGTATTTAGTCAGCCACCAATTGTGCAAGTTCTCCCACTTAAAAAGATGAGAGAGGCCTGTCATTTTCATCCTAGGTACACTTCAACTATGAGAGACAAAATGGGGGGAAATAATCCAGGAAATTACATTGTAGGATTTTTAATTAATTAATTGGTAAATTCCTCGGTAAAATAAGTATTTTGTCACCTACAAACAAACAAGATTTCTGGCTCTCACAGACCTGTAACTTCTTCTTTAAGAGCCTCCTCTGTCCTCCACTCGTTAACTGTATTAATGGCACTTGTTTGAACTCGTTATCAGTATAAAAGACACCTGTCCACAACCTCAAACAGTCACACTCCAAACTCCACTATGGCCAAGACCAAAGAGCTGTCAAAGGACACTAGAAACAAAATTGTAGACCTGCACCAGGCTGGGAAGACTGAATCTGCAATAGGTAAGCAGCTTGGTGTGAAGAAATCAACTGTGGGAGCAATTATTAGAAAATGGAAGACATACAAGACCACTGATAATCTCCCTCGATCTGGGGCTCCACGCAAGATCTCACCCCGTGGGGTCAAAATGATCACAAGAACGGTGAGCAAATATCCCAGAACCACACGGGGAGACCTAGTCAATGACCTGCAGAGAGCTGGGACCAAAGTAACAAAGGCTACCATCAGTAACACACTACGCGCCAGGGACTCAAATCCTGCAGTGCCAGACGTGTCCCCCTGCTTAAGCCAGTACATGTCCAGGCCCGTCTGAAGTTTGCTAGAGAGCATTTAGATGATCCAGAAGAGGATTGAGAGAATGTCATATGGTCAGATGAAACCAAAATAGAACTTTTTGGTAAAAACTTAACTAGACGTGTTTGGAGGAGAAAGAATGCTGAGTTGCATCCAAAGAACACCATACCTACTGTGAAACATGGGGGTGGAAACATCATGCTTTGGGGCTGTTTTTCTGCAAAGGGACCAGGACCACTGATCCGTGTAAAGGAAAGAATGAATGGGGCCATGTATCGTGAGATTTTGAGTGACAACCTCCTTCCATCAGCAAGGGCATTGAAGATGAAACGTGGCTGGGTCTTTCAGCATGACAGTGATCCCAAACACACCGCCCGGGCAACGAAGGAGTGGCTTCGTAAGAAGCATTTCAAGGTCCTGGAGTGGCCTAGCCAGTCTCCAGATCTCAACCCCATAGAAAATCTTTGGAGGGAGTTGAAAGTCCGTGTTACTCAGCGACAGCCCCAAAACATCACTGCTCTAGAGGAGATCTGCATGGAGGAATGGGCCAACATACCAGCAACAGTGTGTGAAAACCTTGTGAAGACTTACAGAAAACGTTTGACCTCTGTCATTACCAACAAAGGGTATATAACAAAGTATTGAGATGAACTTTTGTTATTGACCAAATACTTATTTTCCACCATAATTTGCAAATAAATTGTTTAAAAATCAGACAATGTGATTTTCTGGATTTTCTTTTCTCATTCTGTCTCTCATAGTTGAGGTATACCTAGGATGACAATTACAGGCCTCTCTCATCTTTTTAAGTGGGAGAACTTGCACAATTGGTGGCTGACTAAATACTTTTTTGCCCCACTGTACACCTGATCATCAGCAGGAGAGGACTCTTTAAAGTAGATACACTACATACTGATATACACCTGATCATCAGCAGGAGAGTACTCTTTAAAGGATGGTTGTTAGAGGGCTTACTAATCGAACTTATATCCCTGTGAAGACCTATGTCACTGGTCCATGATCTTGTGAGTGTACGTGTGGCACCTCTAATGTGTGTGTCCTTGTTCTGTTCTCTCTGGAGACATAACTGTGTTTAAATGTGTGTGTTGCAGGCCTCTGAGCAACCCTGATAAGCCCGATGTCCCGTGCTCCCTCTACATGAAGGAGCTGCAGGGCTTCATTTCCAGAGTCATGGCCGACTACTTCAGACACTTCCAGTGTGTGGATTTCATCTACGAGAGCACCGAGTCCATCGCTCAGAGGGCCATCGAGCTGTTCATCCGCCACAGCAGCCTGCTGCGGCCCCTGGGGGAGGGGGGCAAGATGAGGCTGGCTGCTGACTGCGCTCAGGTGAGGGACCTCTTCCTGCTTTCAAAGGGTCCTCCCCTGGTCCTTCAGCAGGCTGTCAGGCCACGTTTACACGGAGATGAAAACGAACCTTAGTCGATATAAAAAATAGGGTCCGTCCACATGAGACCGCTCGACCCGCTGGAGGCGCTGTAGTACATATGCCGGGCCTGTAAGTGGCGCTGTACTTCCGCCACAAAATACACCGAAAGCAGCGAAGAAGACCCCCGAGCATGGTTGCCATGGTTGCCTGGTTGCCCTTCTGTTTATTCTCCGCGGTGGATTTAGCAACATGTAGTTCATGTAGTTCTCCATGTCCACTTGTTGCTGATGGTTGTGGTAGAGGAGCTGTAGATCTTGCACTAACATCTGTAGCATGGTCAGTAGCGTCTGGAGCACGAAAGCAACACTGTGATCCGCCATTGTTGTTGTTGTTGGCGAAACACATCAGCAATGACGCGGGGTACGCGGAGGTGAGCAGCAGAGGTGGGGAGAGGCAGGGCTATGGCGTCATCGTTATCAGGAAATGGTCGTATAGGACGTACACACGGAGCCGTTAAGGCCCCCCAGAGCGTTTCGTCCGCAGATCTACCCACCCTGGGAGCCGTTATCGTTTGAGGGCTCCGTTTCCACGGTTCCTTTACGGCCTCGTGTGAACGAACCGTCCATACGATAGAGAACTGTAGCGGATACAGCCCGTTTCGTCTCCGTGTCAACGTGGCCTCAGTTTGTGTCCAATGATCACTGTGTGTGTCTAATGATCACTGTGTGTGTGTGTCAGATGGAGTTGGCGGTGGCTCCTCTGTGCAGGAGAGTGTCTGATTTGGGGAAACCTTACCGGATGCTGCGCTCCTTCAGGTTTGTGTGCTTCTTTATATGCTCCTGTCTAGTAGAGAATATATATGTATATAGTGCTCTAAAATCACCTTTACAACTGTGTTGCAAGGCAATAATGTGTCACGCCCTGGCTCAAGGACAGACAAAAGAAGGAGACCACACATGATTCATATCCAATTAAAGTGCATTTATTTAAAGAAACTAAGTTAATTATGAAGTCAGTTAATCAGTAATGTGTGTAGTGGGTGGGTGTGTGAACATGCATCAGTATATAAAGCAAACCAAGGTCCAGTAGAGCCAAGCAACCCAAGAGGAGAGAGAGAGACTGACTGCTCAGGCACCCATACTTGTAGCTGAGCAGTCAACCTAAATCAGGTGCCATCAATCTCTCCTGATTGGGGGAGTGGCTAACCGGGGAATTGGGTCTAAGGCCTAGGGGCCGTCACAAATGTTAGTGGAAGGAATTTGGTAATGTTCAAGAGAGGCTCTGCAACACATTACTCTGCAGCTCAGATCTGCTCTGCATGGAGGAAGGGTTTCAAAATGATCCGTGACTGCAACTCAATATAACCAAATGAATTGTATCAAAAGTATTGAAGCAATAAAGATAACTGCAATGACTTACTCAGGTTGCTCTCTCGTTGGAGTTGATTTGTATAATAATCTGAAACTGAATCAAATAGAGCTGTTTGGAAGGAGGGAAACCAATCAAATGCTGTATGCTTATTTTTTCTATAGCGATGTAAACAACAACAAAAACTGGGGTACTTAACAATAGGCACATCTAAAAATATGGGAATGTGTGTGTTTCAGGCCGCTGCTGTTCCAGAGCAGCGAGCTGATCTCCAGCAGCCTGGCTGTGGGGGAGCTGTTCCCCTGCAGCACCCTGCTGCACTTCTTCTTCACCAGAGCCCCCCCCGAGCTCAAGTCTCCTCACCAGGTCTACACACACACACACACACACACACACTTTTGTTTTACTTGTGAGAACTCTTATTCCTTACAGACTACAGCAAAGCTAACCCGAACCTTAAACCAGGCCTAACCCTCCGACCAATATCTGACCAATTGTCCTCACAATGCTTTTGGTGTACATCTATACTTAAAGCAGTGTCCCCCCCCCCCCACAGAGAGCAGAGTGGTCTGTGGCGCGGTATTCCCAGTGGCTGGACGATCACCCCTCTGAGCGGGACCGGCTCTCCCTCATCAGGTCTGTTCTCATTCTCTTACCCTTTAAAGTGAGCATGCTGCATGGTCTAACAATCATAACCCTATAAAACATTTCAATTGTGGAATAACATCCATCATTTGAATAACTTGCAGGATCAAGTGCAAACTGGGACTGACGTAACAACACTGTTTATATCAGAAACCATTGTGTGGAATCTAATAATAGTATAACACTACTGCAATAAGTGTTGCGACAGAGCAGTGACTGAGACAGCTCTACATCACACTGGCCTGTATATAACCAACATAAACATAACGTTAAAACAAGTGATGAATCATTGCTGTGGTTTTCCTTTGGGAGAAGAGTCATTTTGCAAAATGAAACTTAATTTCATTTCAGTTATGCAATACACACCTCTGCATATTCACATTAAAGACAGCAGCAGTGCAGAGTGTTGGTGAGTGGCAGGCATCTGATGCATGTTGTGTTGAAGCGGTGCATTACGTACTTCAGACATTTGAAATGGTATCTTATAATTCCTCATATATTCACTCAAGTTTAAAAGGGGTGTTTCCCGATGGTCAACAAGATAAGTGAACGTCACCAGCTAACTGTGCTCTCCTGCAGGGGCGCTCTGGAGGCCTACGTGCAGGCGGTAAGGGCCCGGCAGGGGAAGGAGTTTGCTCCCATCTATCCCATCATGCTCCAGCTGCTCCAGAGAGGCAGCAGTGTCTGAGTCGGTGTTCCTGAGCTACTTCTGCAGCAGTTTGTGGATTGGGTTTAGTGCTGTACATAATGCTTCCTTTGCTCTTAAGAACTGTAGCAGCTGGAAAGGGGATCTTTCTTACTTGGAATATGATCACTGAATGAAGGGACTTTGTCGTGGCATATTTACTACAGGCACTCCATATTGAACCAAACATTTAGGGGACACACTTTACCTGGACAACCTGAGTGACCCAAGTCTTAACTACAACCATGACACTTAGTATAACATCTGCTAACAAACTAGTTGAAATACAAATGTTGACTGTTATTTCCCAGGTTGTGTATGGAAAGCTGAACCATGTGATCCTCACTGTCATGTCTTTAATATACAGAGACCCATGTGATCAGAGGTTGTGTGTTGTTCTTGAATGACTTGAGAATAAATGGGGAGATGTTTGAAGGGTTTTTATTTGTACAGTACTTCATTAGAAGCAGGGATGATCTCACACACACACACAAACACACAGTATGACAGCACACACAGGGGGCTCACACAGGCCACTTCCACTGGTTGGTGGGGGGTTCCTCTATCAGCGGCTCCCAGGGTTTCCACTCAGACATCTTCCTTGCCAGAGACAGCTCACACTCAGCCTGCACACAGGACGCACAGCCACTTCAGATATAATGCTTTCAGGAAATACATTTACACAAATTCCATTTTTTGCTAAGGGAGATGAAAAGACTCTGGCAGGTTTGAGCTTATCAGGCAAGAGGCTATCTTTAGTATCCAACTGTGAACCACCAGGCAACAGAAATACATTTCATCCCATGAAGAGATCAGAGAACAGTGAACAGGGGATTTGCATCGGGCCAGACCAAGTCCCTCATGGGAGAGACGTTTGGTGTCTCCCTGCTGCAGCACTAAGTGAATCATGTGTGAAGGCACTTATCAGGGACCTACCTGGAAAATAACCTCTTCAATCTGCCCACAGTTGATCTTATTCTCCAGCTTATCAACATCAGGCTCCTGAGAACAGACACAGTCATGAGACACACGCCATACACACTCCAACCCAATCCTCAAAGACATTTCAAAATCACTACAATCATTTTGCCAATAAGAAAATAACACCAGCATGCTCATTGGCTCTCAGTAAATGATAGATGGAGAATGTATCTTCTCTCTGCTCTGTTCATATTTTTCATAACAAGGATTTGTTTCCATGACACAAAACAGAATTCATAATACGAACATAGAAAATACTTTGGGAACCGGACAAATGATATTCTAAACATCGATATCGACTGAGAAATGTGCACCAGCGCCTCCCTGGTATATATTAATATTCTCTTGTTAGACTTGAGTTCAGCAGCCAAAGGATCTCCTCACTCACTGATTGGACGTGGTTGAACCTCTCGCCCACCAGCTGCTCGGTGTACTTCCTGTAGGCGGCGTCCTGCGGCATGGTCTGCAAGGACTCCAGGATCTTGGAGTAGAGACTCCTCAGATGCTGAGACAGAGCAGGGGGGTCAGTGGAGGTAATACACAGTAGGGCTGCTCAATTAATCGTATTTTAAATCGCGATTACGATTATGGCTTGCAACGATTACGAAAACAACGTAATAGAAATAAAACGATTCTTTTTTTATTATTTATTTTTTGGGTTTTTCAGTTGAATTCTACTTAAAGTTCAGGGGAATCAACTGTTAAAAACATACTGTTCACATTTTTTTCTCCAATAAATGGATATTTTCAAAGTCAATGAATAATCACATTTAATAATCGCAATTACAATTATTGACCCAAATAATGGAGATTATCATTTTTGCCATAATCGAGCAGCCCTAATGCACAGGGACTAAAAGTGATGGCTGCAGAACATCATGTGATCACAGATAGATGTGAGGACACGGTGCTCACCTCATGAGGATTGTGGGACACAGCCAGGCCCACCAGGCCGGTCGTCTGGAAGAGAGGAGGAGACCAACGGTTACATTTTTTTAATGTGAATAATGTTTTTTTAATTAATTTTTTTATAAATGGTCTTTCAATCTCATTATCGCGCCCTAACAGACAGTCGGCTTAACTACTACACAAGCTGTGAATCAATCATTGATATATCATTTACAATACTCACCAGAATATCAGCAGTATAGTGATTTCACTAATCAATGTTTCAACAGAACAATGTTTTCAAAGTGAAATGAAAAGGGGAAAAGAGTTAGGCCCAATGTTGATGACTGGCTGCATTCAGATGTACAGTACCAGGCCTTACAGATGTGCAGTACTAGGCCTTACAGATGTACAGTACTAGGCCTTACAGATACTAGACCTTACAGATATACAGTACTAGGCCTTACAGATGTATAGTACTAGGCCTTACAGATGTATAGTACTAGGCCTTACAGATGTACAGTACTAGGCCTTACAGATGTACAGTACTAGGCCTTACAGATGTACAGTACTAGGCCTTACAGATGTACAGCACTAGGCCTTACAGATGTACAGCACTAGGCCTTACAGATGTACAGTACTAGGCCTTACAGATGTACAGTACTAGGCCTTACAGATGTACAGTACCAGGCCTTACAGATGTACAGTACTAGGCCTTACAGATGTACAGTACCAGGCCTTACAGATGTACAGTACTAGGCCTTACAGATGTACAGTACCAGGCCTTACAGATGTACAGTACCAGGCCTTACAGATAGTACTAGGCCTTACAGATGTATAGTACTAGGCCTTACAGATGTAGTACTAGGCCTTACATACAGTACTAGGCCTTACAGATGTACAGTACTAGGCCTTTACAAGATGTTACAGTACCAGGCCTTACAGATGTACAGTACTAGGCCTTACAGATGTACAGTACCAGGCCTTACAGATGTACAGTACTAGGCCTTAGATGTACAGCACTAGGCCTTACAGATCTGTACAGTACCAGGCCTTACAGATGTACAGTACTAGACCTTACAGCTGTATAGTACCTAGGCTTTACAGATGTACAGTACTAGACCCTTCAAGATGTATAGTACTAGGCCTCTTACAGATGTACAGTACCAGGCCTTACAGATTTACAGTACTAGACCTATACGATGTATAGTACTAGGCCCTTACAGATGTACAGTACTAGGCCTACAGATGTACAGTACTAGGCCCTTAGATGTATCAGCACTAGGCCTTACAGATGTTACAGTACCAGGCCCTTACAGATGTACAGTACTAGACCCTTACAGATGTTTAGTACTAGGCTTTACAGATGTTATAGTACCAGGCCCTTACAGATGTACAGTACTAGACCTTACAGATGTATAGTACTAGGCTTTACAGATGTATAGTACCAGGCCTTACAGATGTACAGTACTAGGCCTTACAGATGTACAGCACTAGGCCTTACAGATGTATAGTACTAGGCCTTACAGATGTACAGCACTAGGCCTTACAGATGTATAGTACTAGGCCTTACAGATGTACAGTACTAGGCCTTACAGATGTACAGTACTAGGCCTTACAGATGTACAGTACTAGGCTTTACAGATGTACAGTACCAGGCCTTACAGATGTACAGTACTAGGCCTTACAGATGTACAGCACTAGGCCTTACAGATGTACAGTACTAGGCCTTACAGATGTATAGTACTAGGCCTTACAGATGTACAGCACTAGGCCTTACAGATGTACAGTACTAGGCCTTACAGATGTACAGTACTAGGCCTTACAGATGTACAGTACTAGGCCTTACAGATGTATAGTACTAGGCCTTACAGATGTACAGTACTAGGCCTTACAGATGTATAGTACTAGGCCTTACAGATGTACAGCACTAGGCCTTACAGATGTACAGCACTAGGCCTTACAGATGTACAGCACTAGGCCTTACAGATGTACAGCACTAGGCCTTACAGATACTAGGCCTTACAGATGTATAGTACTAGGCCTTACAGATGTACAGCACTAGGCCTTAAAGATGTACAGCACTAGGCCTTAAAGATGTACAGCACTAGGCCTTACAGATGTACAGTACCAGGCCTTACAGATGTACAGTACTAGGCCTTAAAGATGTACAGCACTAGGCCTTAAAGATGTACAGTACCAGGCCTTACAGATGTACAGTACTAGGCCTTACAGATGTATAGTACTAGGCCTTACAGATGTACAGCACTAGGCCTTAAAGATGTACAGCACTAGGCCTTACAGATGTACAGTACTAGGCCTTACAGATGTACAGTACTAGGCCTTACAGATACTAGACCTTACAGATATACAGTACTAGGCCTTACAGATGTATAGTACTAGGCCTTACAGATGTATAGTACTAGGCCTTACAGATGTACAGTACTAGGCCTTACAGATGTACAGTACTAGGCCTTACAGATGTACAGTACTAGGCCTTACAGATGTACAGCACTAGGCCTTACAGATGTACAGCACTAGGCCTTACAGATGTACAGTACCAGGCCTTACAGATAGTACTAGGCCTTACAGATGTATAGTACTAGGCCTTACAGATGTACAGTACTAGGCCTTACAGATGTACAGTACTAGGCCTTACAGATGTACAGTACCAGGCCTTACAGATGTACAGTACTAGGCCTTACAGATGTACAGTACTAGGCCTTACAGATGTACAGTACTAGGCCTTACAGATGTACAGTACCAGGCCTTACAGATGTACAGTACTAGGCCTTACAGATGTACAGTACCAGGCCTTACAGATGTACAGTACTAGGCCTTAGATGTACAGCACTAGGCCTTACAGATGTACAGTACCAGGCCTTACAGATGTACAGTACTAGACCTTACAGATGTATAGTACTAGGCTTTACAGATGTACAGTACTAGACCTTACAGATGTATAGTACTAGGCCTTACAGATGTACAGTACCAGGCCTTACAGATGTACAGTACTAGACCTTACAGATGTATAGTACTAGGCCTTACAGATGTACAGTACTAGGCCTTACAGATGTACAGTACTAGGCCTTAGATGTACAGCACTAGGCCTTACAGATGTACAGTACCAGGCCTTACAGATGTACAGTACTAGACCTTACAGATGTATAGTACTAGGCTTTACAGATGTATAGTACTAGGCCTTACAGATGTACAGTACTAGGCCTTACAGATGTACAGTACTAGGCCTTACAGATGTACAGTACTAGGCTTTACAGATGTATAGTACTAGGCCTTACAGATGTACAGTACTAGGCCTTACAGATGTACAGTACTAGGCTTTACAGATGTATAGTACTAGGCCTTACAGATGTACAGTACTAGGCCTTACAGATGTATAGTACTAGGCTTTACAGATGTATAGTACTAGGCCTTACAGATGTACAGTACTAGGCCTTACAGATGTACAGTACTAGGCCTTACAGATGTACAGTACCAGGCCTTACAGATAGTACTAGGCCTTACAGATGTATAGTACTAGGCCTTACAGATGTACAGTACTAGGCCTTACAGATGTACAGTACCAGGCCTTACAGATAGTACTAGGCCTTACAGATGTATAGTACTAGGCCTTACAGATGTATAGTACTAGGCCTTACAGATGTACAGCACTAGGCCTTACAGATGTACAGTACCAGGCCTTACAGATGTACAGTACTAGGCCTTACAGATGTATAGTACTAGGCCTTACAGATGTACAGTACTAGGCCTTACAGATGTACAGTACTAGGCCTTACAGATGTATAGTACTAGGCCTTACAGATGTACAGTACTAGGCCTTACAGATGTACAGCACTAGGCCTTACAGATGTACAGTACCAGGCCTTACAGATGTACAGTACTAGGCCTTACAGATGTACAGTACTAGGCCTTACAGATGTACAGTACTAGGCCTTACAGATGTACAGTACTAGGCCTTACAGATGTACAGTACTAGGCCTTACAGATGTACAGTACTAGGCCTTACAGATGTATAGTACTAGGCCTTACAGATGTACAGTACTAGGCCTTACAGATGTACAGTACTAGGCCTTACAGATGTATAGTACTAGGCCTTACAGATGTACAGTACTAGGCCTTACAGATGTATAGTACTAGGCCTTACAGATGTACAGTACTAGGCCTTACAGATGTATAGTACTAGGCCTTACAGATGTACAGTACTAGGCCTTACAGATGTATAGTACTAGGCCTTACAGATGTATAGTACTAGGCCTTACAGATGTACAGCACTAGGCCTTACAGATGTATAGTACTAGGCCTTACAGATGTACAGCACTAGGCCTTACAGATGTACAGTACCAGGCCTTACAGATGTACAGTACTAGGCCTTACAGATGTATAGTACTAGGCCTTACAGATGTATAGTACTAGGCCTTACAGTTAAATCCAGACGGGACAGGCCCTCAGCAACAACATATTATACTTATATCATCTCATAATATTAGGTCTACCTGCAGTTCCTGCTATGACATTAAGTGCATCGACATGTTTCACATGCTGTGAGGAACCAGCAGGACCTCATCATATTGACAAACTACAATGCAACTTTATTTCATTCTGTTGCTACTACTAATGATGCACCTTTACAACTTAAACCAGGCATCCTCAAACTACGGACTCCGGTCCGGATCCGGACCGAACCACCACTGTCTCCGGACTCTGAGCAAATTATACTTTTCATATGTATGATCTCTCTGTATTATATGTGAGACATCGCCACAACGCATTTACAACGAGTCAAAATTCTCCGCTATGTCCACTGCAAACAGCGCTCTACATGTCTGACTGTTCCACTGTGTTCCACCTGTGTGTGTCAACGCTTTGGTCCAATCACATTCAGCATCCAGTCAGCGTTTTTTCCCCCCAAACAATCTGCGAATCAGAGGCACAGTAGGGCGGGTCTTCGCGGAATGCGGGTGGGAAAAATGTGTGTGTCTCTTTCAACCTGTCTAAGTCAGAGCGAGAATTAAAACAAAAACAAAAAAAATTCAGAGCGAGAGTTAACAGCTCATCTAGTTCCATCTGTACTGTAGCTAGTAGCCTAGTTTCACCTACCGGGGTGGCAACTGACACCCTAAACAATAGCCTTGCCACCCCAGCTGCCACCCCAGTTGGCAGCTTTGTTTTGAAAGAAAAGTTGTGGCTCATCGGACATTTATGAGAGAAAGTCTCTAATGTCCGAGTGCAAGTGAATGCAGCACAAGATGCACGTCATGTAACCCCTCCCCCGGTCCTGGCGCGAGCGTGGACATATGATTGGCGGCGATTTCATTTTGAACTGGACGGCGCAAAACGAGAAGCATTCGGACCCAAGTACTGAAGGAATGAGGTATTTGCGGTCTGACAGAGAAGAGACTGTCAGTGTGGCTGTACTCAGCATTGAATCAAAACGCACTAAAGCTGTTGATCTTAATACGTTTGTGAGGCGTTTTGCTGAACAAAATGGTAATCGCCGCATTCAGCTGTAATAGACATCAACTTGATGCTCCGCTCACAGATGAGCATACACAACTATTAAGATGATGACCTTACGTGTGTAAATATATTATTTTCTTTGAGGGGGTCTGCCCCCAAAAAACTGTTTTAAGTCCTGAGAAAGTCAAATCAGACGGTGTGTAAAACTACACTGCCCAGCCAACAGAAAGTAACCACTTTGATTGAACTAGGCCAGCAGGTAAGGACTTTCCACTGGATAATAACTGAAGTATAAAATAATGCATGACTGAAGTGATGGAGACCATGTTGAAGGCAAACAAAAAGAGGAAATAACAGGTCAAATCAAGCAAATCCCCCTCTCAGATTCCACAGCAACCAGAAGAACATAAATACTGGCTGGTGATTTGATTCATCAGCTTTGTGATGGAATAAAAAATGCACAGTGCATTTCCTTAGCTGTGGGTGAGTCCACTGACACCACTGACAATGCTCAGTTGCTGGTGTTTGTGAGTTGTTATGATGAGGCAAAGGGGGAGTTTGTTGAAGATGTGTTGGGCCTGACGAACCTCAGTGGACACACAAGGGGGCAAGACATTTATAAAGCAATAATGGGAATGCTGAATGAAAGAGGGTGCAGCTGCCTTTATTCATAACTGTGCAGCTCTGCGACTCTGAGGGGTCAAGCACAGACACAATAACAATGAAAACGGCTGCATACAGATTATTTTTGTTTTTGCAACCTCGTATTAAGAATCTTGTTGCAATTGTTTAAAAGTTTGAATGACCGTAATAAACGGACCTTTGTCTTATTGAAACATTTATTTTGGACCTTTAAGATTTGTATTTGAGTACCCCTGACTTAAACCATTGAAATGGATAGTCCATTTATAATAATTGTATGCTTATCTTAAAGATGCACGAGTGACTGGACCCTGAACTCTTCCATAAGCGGGTCAAAAAGGACCCGTATTAGAATAATGTGTGTTTTTATGCCATTTTTGGCTAAAAAAAATCACTTGTATATTTTGGTTCACACTAGAATTATTTTTTATATTTAATTTTTCACTATTTATAATTTTACATTTTTTTTACATTTTGAAAAAAAAAACGAAACTCCATAGAAAATACATGCGGGTCATTTTTGACCCACTTATGGAAGCTTGGGGTGGACATCTTTATATATACAGTCTATGGTGGAAATACAAAAACTACAATTTCTTAAAATGTGAATGGCATGATATCCAAAACATGGTTTTTGAGGAATAGCTGAAATATGAAATGAAAAAAAATGTAATTACAAAGATACTCTAAGAAAACCACCTCACCGGGTCAAAACAGACCCACTTATGCATCTAAGGGTTAAGCTATGCTGTAGTTACCGCCGTCTCTCCCCGGCAGGGTCTCTGTCCGGTCATTCTGAACCCTCTGTGTGTAATATTTACCCCTGTAAATAATATAAACCCGTGTTTATGTGTCATATTAACCTGTGTTTAACCGTGAGTTTTCCCATCCGGCAGCTAACTGCCAACACAATGCTAACTCAGCTAGCATCACACCTCCTGTTTAAACTGCACTATTGGCCGATGGTAGTAAACCGTAAACTGTAACAATATGGTGAGAACAAATATTAACTCAGTTTGAACTGCATTCTTTTTGCCGTTAAACAAAACATGACCTCTAATCCTACCTTTTTCAGCAGCCCAGCCATTTTCCTCAGCGGACACAACTACTTCCGGCTAGTAAATATGACGTCAGCGATGGCGCCTTTCAAGACACCCAAGCTCGCCCCTTAGTGTTATAAAAAAATATGATTCTATACAAACACAACGTTTAGCCACAGCATCATTAAAAGGGTATACAAATATTGTTAAAATGAGAATACGGCAACTTCCTGTTTGTATGGACAGTATGATGTTAACCATCAGCACAGCGTTTATTGACCTTGTGTGGAAACAATTGATTTTGTCCAAAAATATCTTATTCACAAATGTTGCTTTTTCAAATGTACCCAGTTTTCATTGTCTTTCTAAATGAAATGATACTAAATCAATTACAAAAGATTTATTAAATTATGCAAAAGTAAACAAGCACTTTAATTCCTGAATGACCACTTGTGGTTTCTTTTCCTTCCTGTTCAAAAAGCCCTCAGTTTTGTGAATTGATGTTTATGTACCTTTTTATTGTGTATTTGATATAATTTTTAAAGAATAAAAAATACAATTGAAAAAAGTCTTTAAAATGAACAGTGCCGGGGCGTGGCGCCCCCTGCTGCCTGTCAGCATGATGTCATTCATAGAACCATTCTTTAGTCTTTACACACACTTTACAAAGATTGATGAATATCTTAAAACACTTCAAAGTGATAGCCTTATCCGAGACACTGTTTCATGTGGACAGTGACCAGTTGACTGCATGACAACAGTAGATTTTGATGGAATGTTTAACTGTGGAAATTCAAATGGAAAAGAGTAGAAATATTGTTGTGGCATTTGTAGAACAAATACTGCTGAAAGGAAATACAAGTGAATAATAGACTCAATAATACATTGACCAATATTATAATTCTTTTTTGGCTTGTCTCAAAATAACAAAATGTTAATTGATAATAGAGATAATATTAGGCACACTTGGAAAATCCTTAAGGATATTACCGAGTCATTTTATTAATAGTAATAATCAAGTTTTCCAGGCTGACTTGTACGGAGAAAGCAACGTGTTGAACTCCTTATTCCTTGGAGAAGTGAGTTAATTAAATCCATTGTTGTATAATCTAAAATAAGACTTGGAATGACCGTGATGAGACATACATTATTATTGTAAAAGAAAACGATGGACTGTGTAAGCAAACCGTGACGCTACATGGGGCGCTGTGGTGCATAAAGCATCATTATTTAAACTCACACTCAAAGAGCAACAGCTGTGTTAAACTGTGGAAGTCTTTACCTGATGATTTGAAGGGCTGTCGACAGTATGAATAAGTCAGGTAACCGGTTTCTCTGATGGTAGATTGTTGTGCTGACTTTTGGTTTCATGTTACTAGAAGTATTTGTAAGCAACTGGGATTGACAGGCCATCTATTCCTGAGTACAATAAGACTCTCTGCTCCCCGTCCATCAAAACAGCTTCAAGTGTACATGTTTTATCATATTTGCCATGAGTGGAATAAAACTATAATAATCCAAAGTCAAATTGTATCGGCAGACTTCAGTGTAAGTCACAATTCTTTAAGTTTAAAGGCAGCATTTTATTTTCTGTCCTTAAACCCAAACACGTTTTCCAGGTGACCATAATCCTTTCTTATTCTATATATTTCTTGGAAGATCCTCATTATGTACTGGGTCGTTTATCCGCTAGACACAGAGAACAGAATCACGTTATAGAACAGGCTTTTTTATGACCACAAGGTATTCCTGATGGGACAACTATGTCGCTAGCTAGTGGAACAGAAACATGCAGATTGTTGCCATGGTGATGAACAGTAAAGACTTCAGAGCGAGTTCAGGTTGGAAAAGTTTAATGACATCAAACCAGAGCAATGCCAACTATATGCACATGACCAATATCATCAGTTTTAAACATCTATTTCAAAATGTTCGGCAGAAAACAAAACTTCTATCTACAGTAACAAATTCAAAGTATAAAAATATATTACAAATCTCAAGTATTTACAAGGACAGCTTCTCTACACGCGTGTCTACAGTTAGTTTTCAGTCTAGTCGTGTTACCTAAACACCTCCCTGTACATGCCTCTGTAAACTCAGCTCTAAGGCAGAAACACTGCCGGCCCCTGACAGCCATGGCAAATAAGTCACTAAACTCCCAGCATCCTCTGGGAGAAGGAGGAAGGGAGAAGAGGAACATGGAGATGAAGAGGAAACATCTCCTCCTCCTCCTTGAGGTGGGACAAGCAGGAAGTGACAGTGGAGTTCACCTGGAAGGGGTTAGAAGAACATCCTGTAGGGGAAAAGAGAGAGGGTCAAATATTGGTTTCTAGCAACGTCCAAAAGTACCTTTGCATGGTCACCAACACACACCTGTAGATGTTGGGGTCCAGCAGCACCGCGGTGTCCGTGGGGAGCTTGGACAGGTGGACCACCTTGGTCTTCTGCTGCAGTCTGTCTCCCTCGTTCACCCACACATCTGGCAGCCTGGGGGGGCACAGTTACAGTTCAGCTCTGTATGCAAAGCAGCTGCAGCTCTGTATGCATGGCTCATGGCATCAGAGTGTGTATAGTATTTATATATACACTCATTAGAGTAGCTGCCCCTGCTCCTAATGCAGTGGTTCAACCTGTTCTTTTTTTGTCATGCTTTTCTGGTTATTACCCGTCCCTTTGTGTGTTATGTAGCTTTTTATGCATAGCCGCTTTCACACCAAGTACCTTGCCGTACTTAGTGCCGGCACTTAGTACCCCCATGGAACTAAATACAGATTAGCCGCGTTCACACCGGAATAAGTTCCCTGAGGGAGGAATAGGCAAATGAAGCCACTGACGTCACTTCTTCTTCGGGTTTACTGGCAGGCCGCAAACCACTTCACGGCGTATACTGCACACTCAATCTTTTCTCAGCTGCAGCTCCCCGGATTTCTCAGCCTGAGACGGCGGACGCAGCGAGGCTGTGAGTGTGTGTGTGTGTGTGTGTGCTAGGGCTGGTTTCGGGCTGGTTTCGGAGACGGCTACTGGGCTCACATGGGGGGAGAAGAGCAGGACTCACATGTCTTCAGGCGTCCAGTGCAATAAGACCTTCACTTTCCCAGAGTCCTCTTTCCTCCTGGCTATTACCTAAACACACAGACACAGGCATGAAAATCTAAACAAAACAACAAATTAATTCCTGCAGAGTGTGTGTGTGTGTGAGACAGGTACAAGTGTGTGTATATGTATTATATATTCAATTGCAGCACTTTCTTTACTCTCCCATCATGCTGAAACTTGATTAGATTATGAATTGCCACCTCTGTACATGATATCGTGTGTGTGTGTGTGTGTGTGTGTGTGTGTGTGTGTGTGTGTGTGTGTAGCCCAGAGAAGGCTCTGAAGGACTCTGCAGCCATACGAGGCCGCCTACCTCTCCAAGTCCCTCTCTCGCCTGTTTGATCCCATCAACCTTGTGTGTGTGTGTGTGTGTGTGTGTGTGTGTGTCTGCCCACCGTGCTGTGGAACACCACACTGTGTCCGTTGCCCAGGCTCTCGATGTGTGTGGCCAGGTTGAGGCAGATGGCTCGATGGCGGATGGCGTCCATGGTCTGAGCGTCAAAAAAGTCATGAGGTCGGGCTGGAAATAAAAACACGTTTCAAATAGTACTCGCAGGCACTTGATGAGTACTTTGTATTTGAAGTTGGGTGTGTGTGTGTGTGTGTGTGTGTGTGTGTGTGTACATACGCAGGGAGCGTTTGTGTTTGTTCTTCAGTTTCCTCCTCTTGTTGAGGCCAGCCTTGGATGGGGACTCCTCCTTCAGTTTGCCCAGGTTGGACACTTTGGATGAGCTCTGGGAGCTGAAGTGAGTGGGGACGTGCCGGGCCAGCCCCCCCTGAGAGGCAAACGTGGCATTGCAGCCCCCTACCACACACTGCGGGAACACTTAAAGAGTCAGGGATGTGCTGTGGTCCAAAGGCTGAGCAGCATGTATTCTGCCTCTGGGTGGATGGAGTGGAGTGTGTGGTGTGTTTCTCACCTTGAAGGGCTTGTCTCCGCTGTGGGTCAGCATGTGTCTCTGCAGCCAGCTCTGACTGGTGGATGGTGTGTTGTACACCTTGCAGCCCTTCCACATACACACAAACACCTGTGGCACACGCACATAAAGCACACACTGATAACCAGTCAACACAACATTACAGTATTCCCCTGAACATAGCACCGAGCCCTGTTTGGTGTGGTTTCTTTACAGAGTTCTTTATTCTCTCCTGGGTGTAAATGTGTCCTATGGTTTTCCAGATGTGGTGGAAAAACAAAGCAGGCAGTTCAGAAGGCTCTGAGTCCGAGTAACCCGTGACATTCCTGAGACTTACTACCAACAGTTTGAAGAACTTTAAGGCCCTGACACACCGAGTCGTCGTTGGGCTGAATGCCATGTCAGGCCAGAGGGTGTTGTACGGGTTAAATCACTACATTTTGGTTCAATACATTCAGAGTTAACTAAGAGGATGCACTGCAAACACATTTAGCAGTTCCCTGATTGTAGGTTGGTTATTATGGGGGGAGATCGGCCCCTGAACTCCTGACAGTTTCAGAAATTAAACTGGTTTATTATTCACCTGCCTTAATAAGCTCAATACTGACCCCTCCTCTCTGCCCGTCCACATGTGTGGCTCTGATGTGTTCTGCCAGGTCGGGGCTGCTGGGGAACAGCAGCTGGCAGTGGTCCCAGCAGCAGGTGTAGCTCAGAGACTTGCCCCCCCCCACTGCTGTGGATCCGCTGCCCGCCCCCCCACAGTGACCGTTGAGTGTGGCAGGGGTGGAGCGCCCGCTGGACGCAGTGCTGTCCATGTCCATCAGGGTGCTGCTGATGCTGGACAACAGGGAGGAGACGTTAGGACACTTACAGTTCACAGCGATAAACGTTACATTTACAGCTGAACATACAGGAACTGGCATGGTACCTTGTTTTGCTTCATTCATGGCTGAAATGACATGTCAAACTTGCCAGTAACATTTCTGTACATTTTCTTAGCGCGAAAACATAACAGGACTTGCCTCATCACTTTTCATTCAAAACAGTTTGAGACTAAACTCTTTCATTTAAAAGAGACCCAACAACACACCCCCTGCTTGTGGGTATCTGTTGGGATCTGCTGCCACAGCAGCACAATGACCAAATGTTCAGGAGCTCTGCCTGCTCCAAAACAGAAATACACAACGGGACTGTGATGTCTAGACACTAGGGATTTTAAGATTCACCGATTCACATCGGTGCACCTGCATACATTTCATTACATTACATTTAGCTGACGCTTTTATCCAAAGCGACTTACAATAAGTACATTCGACCAGGAAGACACAACCTTGAAGAAAACAGAATCATATAAGTACATCAGGTTTCATAGAGCCAAACATTTCAAGTGCTACTCAACTGGCTTTAGGTAATCCAGTCCTTTATTGGTATAAAAGTGCTTTGTTAATCGTTCTAACGCTCGAAGTGGAGTCGAAAGAGATGAGTTTTCAGTTTGCGCCGGAAGGTGTGCAAGCTATCTGCTGTCCTGATGTCAATGGGGAGCTCATTCCACCATCCTGGAGCCAGGACAGCAAACCCACGTGTTTTTGCTGATGGGAACTTGGGTGCCCCTCGCAGCGAGGGCGCAACGAGTCGTTTGGCTGATGCAGAGCGTAGTGCACGCGCTGGGGTGTACGGTTTAACCATGTCCTGGATGTAGGAAGGGCCAGATCCATTCGCAGCACGGTAAGCAAGTACCAGTGTCTTGAAGTGGATTCTAGCAGTTACCGGAAGCCAGTGGAGGGAGCGGAGGAGCGGAGTGGTGTGGAAGAATTTAGGAAGGTTGAAGACCAGACGAGCCGCTGCATTCTGGGTGAGCTGCAGAGGTCGGATGGCACATGCAGGTAGACCAGCCAGGAGGGAGTTAAAGTAGTCTAGGCGTGCATAAACGTTCACAATGCGAGTGCACCGGTTGAAAGAGTGCACGTCGGCTACAGTTTGGGTTGAACTCGCGATGCATCGATTGTAGCGTCTTTGCATCGGACCAAAGACCAGTTGCATTGCAGTTGCGTGGGCATTGCTCTATGGTAGTTGTTATTTGCACATTGTTAATCCTGGGCAGTGTTGGGACTAACGCGCTACAAAGTAACGCGTTACAGTAACGCGCTAAAGCCGTTACTGTAACGCCGTTATTTTTGGCAGTAACTAGTACTCTAACGCATTACTTTTTAAATTCAGTAACTCAGTTACCGTTACTACATGGTGCGTTACTCAGTTAGTTTTTTTATATAGTCAACAGCCAGGCGAACAGAGATGAGAACTGTACTTAAGTACTTGAGTAAATGTACTTTGATACTTCCTGTGTCACATGCGGAGACGGGCTGTGGGCGTGTTTGTGTTGTTTACTAACAAGACTATCATGGCGGCGGCGGAGCTCAAGTCTAGTTTCTCCACCTGGAGATATTCTCACTATTTCACTTTTGTCGAGCACAAAGAAAAGAAAGTTTCTGTTAAATGTAAGTTGTGTCCTGGCGGGTCAAAGATCCTATCTACTGCCCAAACCAGTCATTCAAATCTGTTAAAACATCTGCAAAAACAACATGCTGGGACAAAGCTAGTAGCTAAGACCACAGAGACTCAGCCGACGCCACTCCACCTCCACCTAAGCAACAGCGGCTGGATTTTAACCAAGGGACTGCTAGCCAGGGAAAAGTCGATAAAGCCATTGCACGGTATGTTGTAGAACACATGCAGGCTATTGCTACAGTGGAGTCACCCGCTTTCAGGGAGCTAGTTAGCATGATAGCATGTCCGGGCGGCACACGGCATATGGGACGGAAAACTTTTTCCAACTACCTGGAGAAAGAATATACAGAAATGGAAAGCCAGCTAATATCGATGCAATCCAGATTGCATATAATGCATGTCAAGTTGATCAACAGATTGTATTATTCTCCAATGCAATAACAGTACTGAAATGAAGGCTATAAGGGCAGTAATGGGAGCCCTTTTTCCAAGTAACGAAAACGTTACTTTTCACAGTAACGCATTACTTTTTCTGTGCAAGTAACTAGTAAAGTAACTGAGTTACTTTTGAAGTGAAGTCACTAGTAATGGTAACTAGTTACTGGTTTTCAGTAACTAGCACAACACTGATCCTGGGCAATGCATCCTTAAATGGTTTAACTGTAAGGTGTTATAAAATGGTATTGTACTCTGGAGACAGAGAACACTTGTGAAAAGGCCTGTTTGTGAAAGGTCCAAGTGTTTGTTTTTTTAAGGTCAAAAAGAAACAGCATGATGGGATGCGCAGTACTAGCAGAGAGAACCAAATATGTCAGGGTTTCCCACACAGACTTTACTTGGGCGGGTATATTATTAGCCGCCCAAGTATATTTCACGACCCATTTAGGTTGTTTTTTTCGGGGGGTTTTCGTCCGTGACCACGACGCCATCTGTGATCGATTAACTTGTGGACAATGATCCCTCGCTCTACGCCTCCTGTACCCAGCCCCAGACTGGTCCTCCCGATGGCCTGGCCTGTTAAGTGGCCTGCCTCACACAGGGTGACTGGCTGTCCACATGATGTGGCCTGCCGACATGGCCACTGTCATACAGATCATAAATCAAAGCTCTTGATTGGTCTCTGTGTGTCATTCAAGCTCGGGATAACCTCAACTCTGGTGAGGTAAAGGACTCTCTGAGTGTTTAGATAGTTAACTTAGTCTAAGTTCTCAGTGGGTCTCAAACGGTTTGGTAACCATTTATGTAAACACATATTTCCATTTGAGGGTGTCAGTGTTTTTTCATATTGGATATGTTATTGGTTATGGCCATGATTTTATGATTATTGAAGTGTATACAGTTCTGTTTCATATAGGTCTAGTCTCTTTATTTCCCCCTCAAAGTGCACCAGATTGATGCAATTAACTCCAACATTTAAAAAAAAGTCTTTGAGGACCACCACCAATTAAAATCACATTGATAGGTTCCTAAATACATTTACCATTTGTTTTAAATAGTAACCCATGTCCATATGTTTATTTGTGGGCAGTAGATTTCAACTATAGGGCTATCAGGGCTCTGCCTGTTCGCTCTGCCATCGCGTGAAGGGTCTGCTAACAAGTGACCAACAGAAAGGTTAATGTTGTTGCACATCACCTCAACCCCCCCCCAAGTATATTTCAGATCTGTGGGAAACACTGTATGTTTAGCACTTTTGTTAATTTATGATTTGCTGCATATAAGGAATAAAACTAAATCCTCTGACGTACCATATTGAATTCTATCATTATTTTGCATTGTGTTGAATCGTATCGCCCCGAATCGCATAATGTTGAATCAAATCGTATCGAACTGTATCGCAACAGGCGTGAATCGCATCACATCGCCCGGTGCTTCAAAGGTATCGTATCGTTGGCAACGTCTCGAGATGCGCATCGCATCGGCCTCAGTGATGGAGATGCACATCCCTACTAGACACACAGCAGGTGGAGACAAGAACAACTGAGATGGAAAAGCATGGACTGCTTGTGTGTGAAGTTTCTAATGCAGTCTTCTGAGGGTGCAGAGAGAATGAAGCAGTAAAAACAGACCCCTCCCACAAAGCCACCTGCAATGGCTCCACAGTCACAGTGAGTAAACACAGCCTTCTGTTCAGTGTCAGACAGGGTTAGTACATTTTATACATATTTCATTACCCACCACCAGTGTAAAACATGATGGAAGAACGTAAACACAGGTAGTCTGGGGAATACAATGGATGAATGATGGGCTGAGGACGTAACACACACAGCGACCGCTCTGAAACATTACAGTTTAGGAACTGGGGTAGTATCTATAGTAACGCAGTGTAGGCGGAGCCGTGACTGTCATCTTCAATGAGAGCCCCAGAAAAACAACACAGCCGTTAGCTCTTAGCACTCAGAGCTCACAGCTCTTCATATCTGTTCAGAAACTAGACAGAAGTTAAACAAGTACAAACCACAGACTGCCTGTGTCATGGTGAATACAGTCGCTGGTTTATGTCTGTATAGGCCGTTGTTGTGAGTGTGGACGGTACATTTAGAAAACACACATTTTAAAAGGTTTTTCGCCTGCCGTCTGTCTGAAGACTTGTCAAAGCATTAATTCATGGTTTTTACTAACTGGTATCAGTATGTTGTTACTTCGGCATCATTTTGAAACGTGTATTACAATTAAATCACGGTCAAATACGTTCATCTTGTTGTAGTTGCAGCCCCCTTGCCAGTGATTCTCTCTAGTTTAGCATACTCAGCCCGACTCAGCCTGGTTGTTCCAGGCCCTAGAACCACGATTTTATGGGGCCAGAAAAACTGTGAATTAGGACCCGCTAGCCGGTACTAGGCCAAGTGGAAACGCAACCAAAAACGGGCCCCGCACGGCTCGGCACGCTTAAAGCAAGCTACCCGCTGCAGTGGAAACGTGCCATCAGTGCCGGCCAAAGGACTTCTTTGTTATTTATTGAGCTTTAAAACAAATTGATAACGACTCTATATTAAACAAACTAATTATAGTAGATTAACTGCATTATTCAAAAGTGTCTGTCTGTCTGTCTCTCTCTCCCTCTCTCCCCCCCGACAGCCTGTCAGTATCTCATGCAGCTGGCTGATCCAGTAATGAGTGACCCGACAGTGAAGAATAAACATATGTATAACTAGTTTAGCTTGTTCTAGAGGTAGATTAAATAGCTAAGTGTGTTAGGTCTAACTTTAAGAGTGTGTTTTGCTCCGCTCACCGGTCCGTCACAGCAGACACAGCTGCAGCTGATCATAGAGCTGCATCATGTAGAGCTGCAGGGGATCATGCAGAGCTGTGTGTCTCCGTCAGCAGCAGCTGATCTGATCTTGTTAAACTGAGTCAAAGAGGGGTGCCCAAATACATTGTGAGAGTTCTGGTCTACTGGTATGGCCACCAGACTATGCAAGTCAAATGGGGCAATAGGGTCTCAGCCCCATTTGGGGTTAGCAATGGTGTCAGACAAGGTGGAATTATGTCCCCAGTTCTTTTTAACCTCTATATTGATGATCTGTCCAAGCGACTGAAAGCCTGTAATACTGGATGCATGCTTGGTAGTACTCTAGTGAACCATATTATGTATGCAGATGATCTTGTTGTGCTGAGTCCATCTAGCGCTGGTCTTCAGCAGCTTCTTGCTGTTTGCTCTGTGTATGGTGTGGAACATGACATCAAATACAGCGCCAGTAAGAGTGCTGTCATGATCTTTAGAACCAAAGAAAGAAATCTGAAATGTCCTGATTTTAAATTGTCTGATATTAATCTTAGTGTCTGTAATAAGTTAAAATATCTTGGACACTTTATTACAGAACAAATGACAGATGATGAAGATATTTATAGGCAATGCCGCATGATGTGCACAAGCAAACATTCTCTTACGTAAGTTTGGTGCATGTACAGATGGAGTGAAGATGTCTCTGTTCAGAGCATATTGCACACCGCTCTATACGGCACATTTGTGGTCAAACTACAAGAAAGCAAGTTTACGGAAACTTCAAGTAGCTTATAAGGATGCCATGAGAATATTGCTGAAGAGACCTCCATGGTCTAGTGCAAGTGAAATGTTTGTGGCTGCAGGAGTCAATACTCTACAAGCTGTTTTAAGAAATCTTATGTATAAATGTATTTGCCGGCTTAATGACTCTGATAATGAAATCCTAGTACTACACGCCAGAGTCCTGCACGGGTCTGATTTTCAAGACCCGCTCCCGCCCCGCACCCGCGACGTGCAATACCGAACCCGCCCCGCTACCCGCACATATTGCCAATTAGTTCAGCAACCCGACCCGTCGGCACAAGATCCGCAACCCGACCCGAACCCGCATAGCCTATATATGAGAAGTGAAAACGTGCAATTATTAACACACGCAGTTTCATATTTGTCTCAAAAAGCGTGGGATGTTGGTTCTTTTCTCCATCTAGGAACAAAAATCCTCCCAGACGTTGGATTTCGCTCTTGAGGAAGTGTTATTGAAAATGCTGTATTCTCCGCTAGAGAGCTTCACCTCAGCCATTTCGAATGTGGCGCGCTCAGCAGCAGATTGATGCGCTGCAGAGGTTATGATTATGCGCGGTCCCGCGGGGGAGAGGTCTGAGGATTTAAACATTAAACTAATTTATTATTATTTTAATATATTTATTATGCAACACCCGCGACCCGACCCGCATCATCTTTGTTTTACCAAGAACCGAACCCGGAGAAAAGCGTTTGAAAAAATACCACCCGCGAATCACCTTTTTTGCGGGTCACCCGTCGGGTACCCGACCCGATGCAGGACTAGTTGTCTCTTTGTAGGACACTGATTTAAATTATTCTTAAACTATGAATTCTTTTTATGCTGTGTATGTAATTTATTATATGTAATGTCTTGTAGGGCTGCACGATTTTGGGGGAGAAAAAAAATCTAATTGCGATTTTTCTGACAAATATTGCGATTTGATTTGCGATATTTATTTTTAAGCGACCCAACGGAATTTTATTGTAAAATGCGGCCATATCTCCGGCTAGGAAGGTCGTATCAACGTGCTCCCGTCTCTAGCGCCCCCGCAGCCCGAGCTACGAGTGAAAGAACTAAACTCACATGAAACTTCCGTTGGGTTGCTTTAAAGTCAAGCTTCAGTTTAAGATTCACCCTGTAATAGAAACATGTGATGGAGCATTACTAACCTGACCCAGATGGTTTCTTTCACCAAACCATCTAAAGCTCCTTTGGAAGCCATTTGGAAAGGGCAGGCACTTTCAAAAGCACTTGGCAGGTGATTGGATCAATCTGTCTATCACCTTCTATCATGGGCCACTTCTGATTGATTAACAATGGCTGGTACATGTGGAGCACAGCACTTCTGATTGGTGTGGATGACTGACACACAAGAACGAAAGAAAAAAGAAATTGTAAAAAAAAAATCGCAGGCTTTGCGATTTGATAATCGCATCATTTCAAATCGCGATTTAGATTTAAAATCGATTAATCGTTCAACCCTAATGTCTTGTCTTTTATCTATGTAATGTCTTGTCTTTTATCTGGACCCTGAGTCTGTAATAAAGTTTTCATTCATTCATATAGCGCAGCATTATGCATTTGTTTACATGAGGGGTCAAAATGTCCCCTTCCGGAGGATAATTCTTTTTCTCCACATGAAATGTTAGACATTAGAATTGACTCTTCTTGTCTGTCACGTAAGTGGTGCAACTGATGCGGTATTGCGCTAAGGGGAAATTATTTTTGACCTAACATTTTGACCGGTAAAATATGCTGAAGACCGGCAATTCCGGCTAACGGAAACTCTGGGCTGAACACTGCTGCTGTAAATACTGCCATGCTGTGGGGAATGGTCAGCTGGTGTGTTCAAGTACTGCAGGGTTATTCTGGATGTGCAGGTTCATAGCCCTTCACATGTATGCAGCTGAGTGACAGGTAGGACTCTTTCCTACTTGGTGGAATGATTAAAAAGTGTTGAGATATTCATATTCTCCTTGGCGCTGAGGGGGGAAAAGTACGAGTTGTAGATTGAAATATACTGGATGAACCCACACTGCAGATTGATGTCTGGATCCGCACTGCGAGTCAATGTAACCCACGGGTTAATAAAAGAGTGGGGCTATTTAATAGGCTGACGTGTCCGACAGACGTCTTTGATCACTTTCTTACCATGTAATCATCTACAGCAGAGGTCTCAAACTCAAGGCCCGGGGGCCAAATCCGGCCCGCGACTTCATTTTATGTGGCCCCGCAAGAGCTTGCAAAGAATATAATACGTTTATTATACGGTTACATGGCGATTTACAGAAGCAGGTTGTCCATAAACTACATGTCCCACAATGCATCTCGTTTTGTGACATGCAAGAGACTTGCAATTATTTGCCCTGGACTTCTGCTTTCACACAAAGTTAATTACTAAGTTATTATCCTATCCGATAATAATCCAATTCAGAGGCAATAATGTAATATAATACATCATTTGATATATATATTATATATGTATATTTATATAGTTGCAACCGGCCCTTTGAGTGTGACCTTAATGCTAATGTTGCCCGCGATGAAATTGAGTTTGACCCCCCTGATCTACAGTGTAAAACGACTATTCAATCGTCCTAGTTTAAGCTCCATTAAACTTATGAACTCATACTAATTTCAGTGTGTCAGAGAAACAAGTCAAAATATATCAAAGTAGTAACAGATTTTTTGATCGATGTTCTTTCCTTGGTTGCAGGGCAAACTGTCTCTCTGGATTTATCACTTCTAATGGAGCTTAGTTTTCAGACACAAAGACTCAACCGCTGATGTTCAACCGGTCTTAAAAGGAAGATCCTGAGCTCATGCAATAGATCAACTGTTTCTGCAGGTCTCCCTTGAAAAAGAGATCTATGATCTCAAGGGACATTCTGGTTAGATAAAGGTTTGAAATGAAATGAAAAGCTGGAACGGACAAACGTGACTGGGACATTCCCTCCAGCATTTTATAACGTCTGCAACTTTCAGACTAATATTTTGTCATTGTTTGCTGAAGGACAAATTGAGGGTGATTGCAAAGTATTCGAGATGGCGCATACAGTATGTACGTTAGTTAAATGTCCTGTAGTTATGGTATTGGGACTATGAGCAGCAGCTATAGCAAGACTGTTATCAGTTGGATGAAATAAGTTGTTCCACTCTGTTCAGTAGCTACAGAGAGAATGTTCTGATCTGAATACACTACATGATAAACTCTTCCACTAGTAGGGATGCACCAATCCAAGTCTTCTGATAAATAGTACCAATCAGAGACAAGTACTCGTAAAACCAATGTTTAACATACCCTCACTACGTCTGCCAGATGTTCTAACACCAAACATGCATTAAAGTCTGCTGCAAGTTGGATTTCTTTCGTTTGAAAAGTGGTATGAAAATGCCTTATATTGCAGGTTTCGAACATTTAAAACCTGTTGACATGACATGTTCTGAGGAGAGACTGCATGTCTCTGCATCCTCTTTTCTCTTACATACAGTGCCAAACCAACCATCTAGGCTTTTTTTAATCAAAATCTTGTGGGTCTGCAAATGATCACCAATAGCAGCCCAGTTGAATTGGTTTGTTAAAATGACCCATTAACATCCACGCTCTTCCCTGACATGTGCTGCTGTGGCTCTGCTAGGGCTGCGGGACCATCCCTGCTAGGGCTGCGGGACCATCCCTGCTAGGGCTGCGGGACCATCCCTGCTAGGGCTGCGGGACCATCCCTGCTAGGGCTGCGGGACCATCCCTGCTAGGGCTGCGGGACCATCCCTGCTAGGGCTGCGGGACCATCCCTGCTAGGGCTGCACCATTTGGACAAAACCACGTATTATTTTGATTCAAATTGATATTGCAATATGACGTGATATAAGAGGGTATAATCCTTTTGAACATCATTCACATTATCATTGAAAATAGATAAAAATGATCGTGGTGTGATTTATTTTAGGGGACCTGTACATGACAAGATTTGTGTAAAATAGACTTCTCTGCAGCTCCACAATACTTCATTCAGATATTTCCACATATTTTGCCTTGTAGAGTCCATTTTGCGACTTTGATCAAACTTTCCTTAATAGTGCAGCACGCACGGACGGGGGCACACACACACACACACACACACACACACACACACACAGAGAGTGGTTGTGAGTTTCCCAGGTTGGATCCTGTGGGAATCACAAAAACAGCTTGAGGTCCAGATTCACTGTGACCACGAGGCTGAGGGGGTTCTGCTACCTCTGAACGCCAGTGTCTAACACATCCTCTTCTATGTATATTTGGGGGGCGGGGTATGGACGGCTGTTAGTACTGCGGTGAATGGGATAACTGTGAGCTGATGAACATGCTGTGCAAACAGTACCATTACTGTTGATATGGATCAAATCCAAACCCTCTGAGAACTTTCCCACAACAGTGCTCGTTGACTATTCAAAATAATAATATACAAATGCTAAGTTAAAACAACTTTCTCAAAGAACCCTTCATCTAACGGGTGTCTGACTCCTGTACCGAGGCCGGAGCTGGAACTCGTAAACTAATGGACCGCAGCTACCACCCGGTGGACTCCGCATCGTGTTGTGGTCCCACACCACCCATGCTGTTCTGAAAGGAGCGTAAGGCCTTCATAAAGCAGACTACTTCACATACCTGTCCTCTGAATCCATCCGGCTGAGAGGCTCTCCGATCGACGAGGTCCCCTCCATGCTGGCCGCTCTCTTGGTGCCGTGCTCGGCTTTCTCCGTGCTCTTTGTGCGGTGGGCCGGCGAGGAGGAGGACACGCTCTCCCCCTCTCTTTGTTCTTGTCTCAGCACCCGGGAACCTTCTTGTGCGGAATCAGTGCTACTGGCCAAACTCCCTTGTGCGGGACTTTTCCCCGGTTCAGAGAGTTTACCGTGGGGTTCCCCTCCGTCGTTGTCGGGGTTTTTGTTCGGTAATGCTGTTTCTTTGTCAGCGTCTGACACAGAAGACAGGCTGTCCCCGTCCTCCGCCGCCACACCACGACCGCTCGCGTCCATTCCTGCTCTGTTCTCGTTGTTGTCGCCCGGTTCCTGTTTGGGGTCCGGCACGGCCTGTCCCTCATTGCCGGTTTCTGCTGTTTCCCCGGTTCCGTTTTGATTCGACGTCGGCTGAGAATCTTGTTCGGCACCCTCGCTCGTTATTTGAGCCATTTCGTAGAGCACCAAAGCTATTATTGTGATGTTCCAATGGAAAAGTTGCCCTCAGGCTGCCCTTCTTCCTCCACTCACACTCTCCGCTTCAAGCGTAACACAGCAGGGGGTTTGATGACGTCGCGGCTCCGCATGGCCAAAGCTTGTGTATTAAGATGATCTCTCACTCAATACCTAAACATACGTCCAACAATAACTTTGTTCATAACGCTGCATAGAGTGCATCTCTAAACGGTATTATTGTACTTGTTACATATGGTTTAAATCTTGAACTGTAACGTTGCGATGTAGTTTACCTTTTCATATGTGTAAACAAAATACACATTTTCATATTAATAACCATGAATTTCGCTACAAAACAATTTATACACAGAAGTGTTTTTTGCCAGGCTAGTCCGGGGCAATGTAAAATGAATTAGGCTTTTCTAAAGTAGCTAATCTGAAACGGTTTATTTTCCTTTCATATTCAGTATCGAGCTAAGTGGAATGTCTAATCTGATCAATAGTAAAAACATGTAGGTACAATTATTTATTTGAAGAATAAAAAAAGGAAATAGACGCGTTGGGGAGCAGACTGAATGTGTGTCACCTTCGTATCAATAGACGATCTTCGGCATTGTGGCCTCTCAGCTCCACGTGTTCCGACAAACAGAAAATGACCCAACTCAAAAAGTGCTGAAAAGGCACGTTCTTATCTCAGCAAGGTGCATATTCCTGCAGGCACCACCACTCTCCTTAGCCTGCTTTAGCTTTCTTGACTTTACCACAGCCATTCTTGTCTTGAACTACCACTCATTTTCTCGTTAATCTGAACCATGCTGATTTTAGTGGCCAACTTGTTGCATTGAAATTGAGGCCTGCTTCTGTACTGCCTGTGCAAAATGGAGAAAAAGTGCTCACTTGAAATATCAAATTTCAGGTATATAATATATACCTTAACTTTAACCTGGATATTGATTGAGTCGTGACAGAAGTCTTAAGTAGAATTTATTTATACATCTTTTTTTGACAAAACAATCTCAAGATCGTCTCCTTTTTACTCCTTTTTTTTACTACCATATAATTTGTTTAATACAAGTACTGTGTCTTAACCATATATACAGTCTATGGTCTTAACCATAGGTCTTAACATTTAACATGATGCCAACTATGTTGGAGTGTGGATGAGCGGAAGACACTTTTTTTTATTTTTCACGGAGGCACACAAGCGTCCTGGCCCATTTCCCTCTCCTATGGTATTTAGTTGCTCGATGCAGGTGATGTTTATGAGCTCATCAAAAAGCGTGAAGAAAGGGCAACACTGTAGAGGGCCATGCGCTAGAGGAAAAGGTGCTTAAATACCAGTGATGGTCTGGTTCCTGGCAGTGGGGTTGAGATTATTGAGAGTATTTCATCCTAAATATATTTGGCCAAAGTGCATTTACACAGAACAATGAACAGAAAGTGCCCCTCCAGCTGATCAAAAGCCTTTTCCGCAATACCAGGTCTTTCACGGATTTGGCGCAGTGCACAATGTTTAGGAATCTTCTAATATAATCTATTAAGAAACTATTCTATTCGGTCTGGTCCTTTTTGAAGAGTGAATAAATGATTCTCTCTGGCCAAGCGGTTATTTTATTACATATTTTGTATTCTGATCATGACAAAAGTGAAATTGGCCAATATGAAGTGTAGGGTCCTGTGGCATGGCCCCATTGTCCTTTGAATACATTTTTTTGGAAAATGAATAATTATTTTAGATGATAATTTGAGTTCACTTGGTGGAGAAGTTTTGATAGAATTCAATTGTGAATCAGTGTAAGACCTGAACCTACTTTGCCAATATTGCATTTGAGATGTCTGTGTTGAAGAGCCCATCTTAGCTGGGCTTTTTCAATAAGGTTGATGACAGGATTGATTGATTGATTGAAAATGTTATTAACAGATTGCAGAATGGGTACAATACAGTACAGCTCAATACACACAATTGTTAAGGGGATGCAGACCAGAAAAAGACTTTCGTCTTGTTTACATCAGGGTCCCCCATTTAATTCATCATAACATATATGACATACATGACATACAGATAGATTACATTTTCATTTTAGATTCATTTTCAATTCATCATAACATATATGACATACATGACATACAGATAGATTACATTTTCAATTCATCATAACATATATGACATACATGACATACAGATAGACAGTAATGTTACATCTAGACATTTATGACATACCAGATCTACAAACATACAGTACTGTTTGTGAGTATAAAAAGTGTCTAAAAAGAGAGTATATACATTGAGGGGGGGTGGGAAACTGTATATTGTAGGGGGTTGGTTGGGTTTGGACATTTACAGGGGCCAGTTTCGAATTACAGTCTCCCGTAGGTGCTCTTTTAGAGAGGTTTTGAAGGTGGGTAGTGATTCACATTCCTTTACAGCTGTGGGTAGGGCGTTCCACATTGTTGTGGCATAATTGCGAAACGTGTTTCGTCCCTTGTTTGAGCCAAATCTGGGTTTAACATGATTTGTGGAGCTCCCTCTGGTGTTGTGGTCGTGGTATTCACTGACCTTTGGGAAGTATTTTGACATGTACATGGGTACCTTAGTGGTGTAGTGTATCTTGTAGACCAGGCCCATTGCAAGTTGCTGTACTCTGTCGTTTACTCTAAGCCATCCTAGGTTGTCAAAGTGGGCAGGGGTGAGGTGGGTTCTAGTAGTAAGGTCAAGCAGTAGTCTGACCAGTTTGTTTTGTGATGTTTGTAATTTTGTTTTTAGCGCCTTGGAGGTGCTATGGTACCATGACGTGCAAGCATGGTCGTAGTACCCTTGAATGAGTGCTCCAGCCAGAGTCTTCAGGGTATTCTTCTTTACCAGAGAGGAGATCCGGTATAGGAATCTAGTTCGTTGGTTGACTTTTTTGATTACATTGGATGCCATTTTGTCACAGGAGAGATTTGCCTCTAGTATGGAACCTAGGTATGTCATTTCATCTTTCCTTGTAACAATATTGTCACCCACTGTAACTGAGAAGCCGTCGGTCTTGCTGAGTTTGTTTTTTTAACCGAAGAGAATGGACTCTGTTTTACCCAGGTGTAATGATAATTTATTATTGGCGAGCCAGGTGCAGATTCTGCCGAGCTCGGAGCTGAGGGTTTTTTCAACCTGCAACTTGTTCCTGTCAGAGACCAGCAGGGCTGAGTCGTCCGCGAACAGGAACAAGTTGCAGTCACATGCTGACGACATGTCATTTGCATAAATTAGGAACAGTAACGGTCCTAGTATGCTTCCTTGTGGAACACCACAGCTCACTGGGAGGGGGGGGGACAGAGTACCGTTTACCTCCACCATCTGTTCTATCCCCTCCAGGTAGGACCGCATCCAGCTCACCGATAGACTATCAAAACCAATTGCTTTTAGCTTGTCAATCAGAATGGAGTGATTGACAGTATCGAAGGCCTTTTGTAGGTCCAGCATCACCATGCCGCAGTACTTGCCCGCATCCACCTCTTGTTTGATGTGGTCGTTCAAATAAAGAAGGCATGTGTCAGACTGTCAGTGGAGTGGGATGTTCTGAAGCCAGATTGAAATTCATAGATTAGTTTATTTTCCGCGAGGTACTTTTCGACCTGTTCGTATACTATTTTTTCCATGACTTTCGAGATGGAGGTAAGTATAGAAACAGGGCGGTAGTTGCCTGGGTCCAATTTGCTGCCCTTTTTGTGCAGGGGGGTTACTCTCACAATTTTGAAGTCTTTGGGTACTTGTACCTGTTTTATGGAGAGGTTAATTATGTGAGCTATGACTGGTGAGATGGCGGCTGCTGAGTCTCTGAGGAATTTGGAGGGGATATTGTCGTGGCCAGTGGCCTTGTTAGGTTGGAGGGCGCTCAGTTTTTTGTGTACCTCAGCTGTTGTTACCATTACTAGTTTGAAATCATCTTTGCGGACCCCTAGGTTATTGTAGTAGGCTAGGATGTGTTCTACCCCAAAATGCCCTGAGTGGGAGGGGAGTTTATTTACCAGTGTTGCGGCTATGTTTGTGAAGAAAATGTTTAAGTAATTGGCCACATCCAGCTTGTCTGTGATGAGCCTGTTATCTGTCTTTATGTTTGAAAATCTGGTTTTAAGTTTTTTACTGCAGCCTAGTTGATTATTGAGTAATTTCCAAAGGTCACGGGGTTTATTTTTGTTTTCCTCAGTTTTGTTATTGATGAAATTCTTTTTTGCAGTTTTGATCATGGAGCTTACGTCATTTCTTAGTCTGTTTCTTTGCAGTTTGAGTTCAGTCACGTGGGCCTGGAGTTCACTGCTCGAGCTTTTGGTAAGCTTTGACTGACTTTTACGAAACTCAGAGCATTTTTTGTCTCTGTTTTTCATAGCGGTCAATATTTTGGAGTGCATCCACGGCTCAGTGCGATGTTTTACCCTGGTGGTTCTTAGGGGGGCCATGTCGTTTAGTACTGTTGAGAATTTGGTTTTGAAACCAAGCCATGTTTCTTCAACTTGTGTACCACTGAGCTCATCTGACCAGTCCAGGCTCTCCAGCTCTAGGTTAAAGGCCTCGCTAGAGTAGGTTTTGAGGTCTCTAGATATGACTGTTTTGTGACAGCCGGCCCTTTGTTTTAGCTTTTTGCGGGTACAGAATATCATATAATGATCGCTTAACCCGCATGCTATAACCCCTTTACTGGAGATCCTGGACCTGTCAGAGGTCAGAATGAGATCAATGGTAGTCTGTGTTGATTCACATACCCGGGTGGGTTGGGTGATTAGCTGGCTGAAGCCGTGCAGAACACAAAACCTACTGAAGGACTTGAAGACGGACGTGTCTTTACGTTGCATATCCGTGTTCCAGTCTCCAATAAGAATTGTTTCTACACCCCCAACTCCAGCCAAACACCCATCCAGTGTATCATAAAAGCCACTCTATTCTGGCGGTCTGTAGATTGTGCCGACTAATACTGATTTCCCTTACGAAAATGAACTATAGTATTACTATAGTATAGCCTACTATAAGAGTTGTATAGTATCCTATATTAAGTTTGTAGAGTTCTATAGTATTTTTCACCAGCTATCGTATTACTATAGTATTTTCTGTTGTGCCATTTTACTAGCTATAGTAGCCCTATAATATTTCAATAGTAATACTATGTATCTAGATCTTTGTAGTATTCCTATATTATTTTCAATATTATAACTATAATATAATATATAGTGTTTCTGTAGTTGTTTTTTTAACACACTATAGACCACTCCTATAGTAATATGATATTGTCATAATGAATGCATATTATTACCATAGTGTTTGTAAAAGTATTACACTCCTAGAATTAATGTGTCATTTTTGTTTTAACACACTGCTGTGTCAAAGGCAATTCAACACATTCAGTGTCATTTCTGAACTATTTTACACACGTGTGTGTACGTAGAAAAAATAAAAATGCACATAGTCAACACATTAGTTTTGACTAACACTGGGCTAACATTGGGCACTGTCATTGGGCACTGTCCTGCCCAATCACGGGTGAGTTATTTCAAATGTATCATTTTTCAACTGTCCAACTGTCCATCAAATGTCCCAACTGCCATTTCACCTCTGGCTGCTGTGGAGGATGGATGTCAGGGAGGAGAGTCTAAGTCTAGGTAAGTTACAGAAACAAAACGTTTTTAACAAAGTGAGCAGATATATTGTCATAATGTGAGCAAGCTAGGGGTCTAAATACATATTTTTAAACTTAAATAAATATGTTTTGCCAATGTTGAACAGCTAACTATTGTTTGAGTTTAGCTGCCTGGATGACAATTATTTTCCTTTAAGCCGTTCTTCTTTTTTATTATATTTATTTTATCTTAACTTAATGTAGCTTACACTCTTTTCTGTGACCATCATTCTTCAATCGGCATTATATTGATAGCATTAGCAGCTATATGTTTAATGCTATCTAGCTACTTTGGCTAGGTTTCATTGTTCGGCCAGATGTGGCGGGAAAGTGCGAGTGAGAAGACCGACAGAGGCTGCGTTGATATACAGTCTCTTACGGCCCGTCTACACTACAGGCATCAAAAAAGCTTGAAGCTGGGCGTGTCTGAAGCTTGGCGATTTTTTGCGAGCAACGCGACCAACAACCAATCACATGAATCTCCCGCCCCCGACATACAAAGCAATAGCAATGTTACAACGAAGTAAACTGGATATAAAATCCCCAAACAGGCGAAAACTTAGCAGTTTCACCCACTGTCTCTGCCACCTCCCTCCATGCCTGGTTCCTCCGGTTTGTATCCCGGTAAATAGTTCTGGTCGGAAAGAACCGGGTGATTTGCTACCGTAATTTCTCGTTTGGAATATGAGGAAATGAAACTGGCTCTCCCAGTTTGCACGCGGTTTGATTGGCTAGCGCTTGTACTGGCGGGAATTGCAAACACGGGATTTGATTGGCTGACGCCAGCTTCGAGCAAGCATCGAGCCTCAAAAGTTGAACATTGTTCAACTTGAACATTGTTCAACTTTTGACGCCGATAGACGCTCGCGATGCTTGCAACGCCTTGCCATGCTACCCACAATGCAGTTCGGCGAAGTTTGAAAATATCCTACGTCACCCCATTCAAATGAATGGGCGAAGCGTTGAAAGCATTTTTTGACGCCTGTAGTGTAGACGGGCCGTTACAGTGCAAATAGGTAACTTACTCGCACTAAAGTTATTAGTAGTACGTGTACACTACAGTTTACCTGTTTCTGACTAAAACATCAGCCACTACTCTATACTTGCAAGTATTATATTGTGTAGAAGGGATATTTCATATCTGCCTCTTGTCGCTAAGGCAACCAAGTGTATGTGAGATGCAGCGTCACGCACGGCACGTTAGGGCCGGCGGGCTTTCCTTCCGACCAATCAAATCGTTGGGAGGGAAGGCCGGCGGGCTTTCCTTGACATGTCCCTGACACAGCGGACTGCGGGTGTAGTATAGAGTGAGTGTAGCGTGCAATACTGTGTTTCACCACACATTAATTTAGAGGGGCGCTGTTTCAGTCTTTGTAAAATACTCACTGACAACAGCAGAGAGATGTTTTTTAATACAAATAAAAAATATGAAGAAATACCCAGCCTCCAGGAGAAAACGCCACTGGAGGCTGAGCAGAATATCCCCTGTGCTTCTCTAGAAGTTGTCTTTATGGGTGAAGTTAATTAACTTAAAATTACCGTACTGCTTATAATTTATATAAGGTGTGTATTAATGGGTTTAACTAGAAGATGATAGATGATGGCATTTAATTTAATCTGGCATAATATGATTAGTCAACATCAGGATGAATAAGTCTTTTTCTTATAATTACAGGAAGCGGGAATGAGCTGCAGGAATCTGTTAAAGTCCTAGCAAAAAGGAAATTCAAAGAAAAATCTACAGTGTCCAAAGCACAAACCATCTCCTGGAAGTAACAGGTGAATTTGGATTTGTCCTGGATAGGATTTTAAAATACAACATAGACTTCAAAGAGTTTATAGATGTTGATAGAAGTGAGAACATCAGTAACTTTGACAGATTCCAAGTGCACTTTTCTGAAGCACCGGATCTTCAGCCTGTCCTAAGAGAAGTCTGTCAAACTCAGGTATACATGTACCATGCTTGTTAAATTGTGTTTCAAAAAATCACACAGGCCAGAACTTTACTTTGTGCTGTGCTTGGTCTTATTGTTTTGTTCAGCCAAGAACCAGTTCTTCTGAATGGCCTAACTGATCTACTTAAGAAGAACATTCCAGAAGTATTTGATGAACTGCAAACTAATGCCATTCTTACCGAGAAGACCAGCCTCAAACTTGTCAAAGTTTGCATCTCTGACTTGGTGGAGAGGCATGGGTTGTAAGTATATGAATGTGAAATGTGTTTATATATAGGGGTTGGGACACTTTTCCCTTAATTTCATTGCCCAACCATTTCTGTTTCGGGCCTGAAATTGTTCTTGTACATTTTTTACATTTAAGTTATTCGTATTCATATTCTGTGAACAATGTATTTTATTTTGTTAATAAAGTCCCTATCTTTCAAATTGAAACTGCTCTGCTTGCTAACTTGTATTTGTTGATACCATACTTACTATAGGGATGAATACATCATTATTAAAGCTAATTAACTATAGATTCACTATAAGATCACCAGAGCCAACTCTCTAGTATTACTATAGTAATTTTCTGTAGTGTGTTCCAAAAAACCATAGAAATAATATATAAAGCACTATAGTGATACTACATAAAACTCAATAGTATAGCTATAGTAATTTCCTATAGTGGCCGAAAAACCATAGAAATACTACAGGAAACACTATAGTATAACTGTAACTTCACTATAAGATCACCATAGCCAACTCTATAGTATTACTAAAGTAATTCTCTATAGTGTGTCCCAAAACACCATAGAAATACTATAGCAGTTTTTTGTGGTATTTCTATAGTAATTCTCAATAGTAATACTATAGTGTTTTTTCGTAAGGGATAGCCCGTTCAAAAATCATTTCAACCCATACAGTTTCAAAGGTTTCGTGATTCAGGTCAGTACGGATAATGAATTTGGTGTCTTTATGTATGTACATGCAGACACCACCTCCATACATGTTCCTGTCATTTCTGACTATTGAGTAGTTCTCAATTTCTATTTCTGGGTCTGTCACAGAATTGTCAAGTTTTGTTTCTGAGAAGCATAATATGTTTGCCTTACCGTTAATGAATAATTGCCTGATTTCAGCCAGTTTGTGTCTCAGGCTGTTTGTGTTTAGGTGAAATATATGAAGTCCATTTGTGTTGGTTATTTGATTGATGTCGTCAGGCTGGAGGTATTTCTGTTCATCTATGTCCGGTCCTGCGGTGGGGGGAGGGGGTGCTTTGTTGTTGTCACCCGGTCCGCGAGTGGGCAGAGAGAGAGAGGGGGGGGGGGGGGGGGGGGAGAGAGAGCATTTGGGTTTATCAAGAAGTGTTTGCATGTCCAATGCATTAAAGGTTGCCTTGCTCAGTTGAACTCAAATGGGAGTTGATTGTAGGCTCACCATTTTATATTTTTAAGGTGTGTATTCTGTTGGTGAGAGGACTTAAGTTGTAGTTGATGTGCCACCTGTATTGACTTGGTCACTTACAACATTCTCTGCATTATTGAGCTTATTGTATTTATTTATTTTTCTGACATGTATATAGTTGACTTCATCTGCATTGGTCTAGCAACATATCTGCACTATTCTATTCTACTCGGTTTCATTTTGCACTATTTTTGAATTGTTATCTTTGTAATTGTCTTATTGTCTTATGTATGTACTATGTTGCATTGCTGGACGAGCTCGGGACTTCAGATTTGCATTGCCATAACTACACTGTAGCTAAGTGCATATGACAATAAAGCTTTTGAATCTTGAATCAGTGGACCAGCTTTATCCCAATGCTCATAGATGTGTGATTACAGAAACAGGTGATAATATGATCATATTTCATATTTGGCTAACTTACTTTTAAGAAAAGAGAAACACCACCAGTCGGATGATATCAAAGACAAATCAACAAGACCAAGCTCAGAATGTGGGAAGCAGAGGATGGCCGGTGGAGGTCAGACTGCAAACAGTGTTGAAACACATGCTAAGGATGGAGTTTCAATATTCTTGGTTACTTATAATCGGACACACCCCTAGACAGGTCTTACAGCAACATGGATGAAATGAGAGATTTTAGAATCTGAAAGCAAAGGGTCATTTGATAAGCAGACAGCAAAAAAATAACAACAACAATAATATTTAAAGAACATCAACATTTATTTCACATGATATAAAACACATGGGTATGAACTCTTTGCATATTTACCCTAATAATATGAATAATAACCTCTAGTTATACTTTTCGCTCTTATTCTTTTCAGTGTGTACATAAATTATGCTATCTTGTTTATTATATTTTTGTACAGTTTATACATCTCTTTTAAATTCATGTTATGTCCTGGAGCTCCAAAGTCCTACTTATTGCTTCGTACATGTGCTATTCTCCAACTCTTCAACACCTTGAACAGATTGAAACTCAAAAGATCTAATCAGTGTCATGTCCTCAGCATCTGTGTATCTTCTAAGTTCTGTCAACCAAAAAGAGATGAACTCAAATAGACATGAGAAGCAGACGAGAAATGTAAATCATTCACATAACGTGTGAACAGCCTGCTCAACATACATAATCACAACTTCTGCAAAATACTTAGTTCTGTTCAAAAGAGTCAGCAGCATGAAGTGGCACCTTGTTGAAGTAAAAATCTGCTTTATTTTCATATATATACTTTTTATATATTTATATATGTATATCCAATGAAGGACAATCTCTTATGTTGCTGGTGCAAAATAAAAATGGAGTGATAAGGGAGCCTTGGGTTTGAAGAGAACACAGAATGAATGTGGGAGTACCTGGTAAAGTAAAGCTCTGGTGCTGAGCCCATCTGAGGGGACACTTCCCCAGTACACCCCCTCCAGCTACTCACAGCCAATCAGCCGTCAGTAGAATGTTCTAAGACTTATTATATAAAGATAACTTTAATACTTAGTTAGGTATCTAAATGTATGTGTATTGATATGTGTGTGTCTACATTTGGCAGGTGATATCTATGGAGCTTTATCACCCCCAAAACACGTGCTACATACAGACAAGATTGTGAAATGGTTTAATGTTTAAAGCAATAAAAACATGGCCCATTAAAAACACTTGATCCTCTCTGTGTTGATATCAGCTGAGCTAAGCATGGGAGAATAATTGAGCCCCTTTGTGTTGCTTTTATTCACACTGACTGCAAACGTGGCATGAATAAAACATTTGAACAACATGCTGAGTTTATATGGTTGTTGTTGATTTGTCAGTGGTCAATGTTCTTCTCTAAAACAGGATTAGCAGCTTCTGAAACTCCACTTTATAAGAGTGTTTTCTTCTTCGCACAACCATGACTTCAGGACTACACCATTTCACAATCTGAATGTAGAAATATTTTGAAATGTGACCCCATTGATTCACTGTTTTGCTCAGGAACATATCAGGATGGACAAAGCTAACAGGTTCTAAAGAAGCAGCACATCTTTCTCTGTCTGGAAGTAAAGGGGCCGTCTGTGAGGTCCACCAGGCAGGGGGGGGGGGTCCTCCTCTCAGGCTCCGCCCCTGTGGGCATGTGACAGTAGTATCAAAACAGTCCTGTTGTAAACATGAAGCCTTGGAGCATGCTCTGTGCAGGCAGGCTACATCTGGGCTTTGGGGCGTCAGGGTGGGGGGCGGCTCACGTGTCGCTGCTCACCAAGGTGAACGTCTGTGCTGTAGGGAGGAGGAGGAGGAGGAGAGAGGGGGGGGTACACAGTCAGTCAGAGAGTCCAAAGGTACTAGCAGTACGATGCTTTCCTTCGGATGTCTCCACCAATCAGAAGGAGTGTTTGCGTGTCACGTGCGTTGGGTTGTGTTCACTGGTTTCCTTTGTGTTACATTGATGACTGGGACTTAAAGCATTTAGTTGTTCTTCAAAGCTTGTTATCTTTCTGATGAAATGTGCATGTGAAGGTGAAGGTGACTTTGGGTGGTCTCATCCATCTATCCAGTTGAGTAAGATTGTCTTTTTTTAGAAGTTGTCAAGGCAACCAGAATGAACTGTTCATTTCTCAGTTGAAAAGAGTGTAGTGCTGCGACATACAGTTAACACTAGTTTACGTGTACTGTAGATCAGAATGTGTGATCAGGAGCATCGGGCTCAGGGGTGTCATTGTGTGAGGATCCCAGATAATGTACTTGAGGATGGGGGGTGTGCAGTTATTTGGTTGGATTTCCACCCACCTGTTACTGCTATAAAGGGCTTTTTGGAACATATGTTTCTTTATTTGCCGGTAAAGAATGGGAGTTCTGATATTGATAATCTTAGGTATTGATATTTGTTTATGTCCAGCCAGAGGCCTGTACTACGAATCCAGTTCAACAGACCCTGGATATCTCTGAGTTATCTGGCTTAACTAATCCAAAACATACGCGCTCTCGCTAAACTGTACTACAATGCTGGTTATCAACTCGTTCGCTCAAGCCAGCCGTGTCCCATCTAGTTAGGTGCGCGTTCACATGAAAGGGGTGGTATCTGGAGCATTCGACCAATCACAAACATGGAGAAGCGTACTGACAGCGCAGCGTCATACTTCCTGAATGAAAAGTCAACTTTAATATTAGTCATATGAAGAAGTTAAACTTTAAACATCCTTGAGTTAAACACTTTATCCAGGATCAAAGCCACAGAGCTGCACCTGCAAGGTGAATACAGCTGGTAACAGAACAAGTGTTTGAATGCGTACATTAACAGGTTTATGATATCACTGCCCCGTCTAAGACACGATCTGACTTTAATTACATTTGACTCGAGTGTTTCCTCAACTTAATGTGTTGCTTAAAATAATACTTCTGCATAGTCTGTGACACTGTGAGTGTTGCACGGCCAGATACGGCTCAGCTGACTCAGATAAGGAGATATATGATACATTATGAAGTAATATGAATGCTAATGGGACACATCGACGTCTGCACTCACAGTGCCGCTGACTGTAGGCTACGTAATGTTACTTTGATCCGGTTACTTATGTTGTGGCAGATATTTAATTAAGCTTTCTTAACATAGCCTAATAGTATAATAGTTATAATAGTCAGATTGCTCTGAAGATGGGAGGTGATGTTCTATTCATTTTCATGTTCACACAGTCGTGATTTTGCCCGGCCGTCTTTCCTGCAACCGCAGTTTAAACTGTATTTCCTCCGCACACTGAGCTCTGATTGGTCAGCAGGCGTGGTGCTTTCGCTGAGTTGATCTCTTATCCTGGAACCTATCCTGCTTCGGAGCACAGACTAGGTTCCAGGATAAGTCACCATGGAGATATAGGCCGCTAAAAAGTGAACCAGCTTCGTAGTACCGGAAATCCCAGAAGTTATCTTGCTAAACGAAAATCCTGCTTCGTAGTATACCCCCCAGGTTAGCCGCTCAGCATAAGTTACCATGGAGATCTAGCCCGCTAAAAAGAGAACCAGCTTCGTAGGACCGGAAACCCAGAGTTAACCCTGAAGTTAGCTCGCTAAGCGAAAATCCGGCTTCGTAGTACTCAGGTGTCTTTGGTTGTTGATAGCTTTTGCAGACTGCATCCTGTTGTGGTCCCTTACCGTTTCGGTCTAAAGGGTTAAACTGATGTAATGTGCAGACATGAATTGAGATGTCTTTGATTATTAAGCTAGAAACATAATCACTGAATGTCTGTCTTCTCATAATCAATGTTTTCAAAGTTGCAGTGTCATTGTCTCGCCACTGGAGTGCGCTGTCTGTTGAACTTTGGAATTGTTCTAGCTAGTAGAGAGAACATGAGATGTTCAATTCAGATGTATTCACACAGCGATATTTTAAGAAGCAATTCCAATCTGCACACAACAGAAACTCAGGAGCACTCCACTGCTGTCTGATGTAGAGTAAAGTAGATGTGTAGTCATTGTTCAACCCTGAAGTGATTATTTGTGAGAAAAGCCTCAAAGCCATCTCACGTGTCTTGGGTTTGTGTATCTTAATTGTATCTAGATACACAAAGGATCAATTACATTTAGCCATTTTAAAAGTTCAAATATAATTCTATACAATTCTACTGTTTATATTGAAGCAGTGTTACCAGAGTTTGCTGAACACGTTTTTATTGACACAGTGTCTAAAACTGTTGGTCTCAGCATTATTGAAGACTAAACAAAAGCAGGCCATCTTGTGTTTTTGCTAATCTATAGTAGCAGCCAAACTCACTTTCAAAGAATTACATTTATCCCCTGACCCAATTCTATTATCTGTAATACATGTCCATCCATTAGGTATCCAAATCCATAAATGATCTTCAAAAGTCTTATTCTGCATTGTCTAATATATTATTGTTTGTGAAAAGCAATTAAAAAAATCTTTTTAACATATTAATTATTTTAAGATTAGTAAACATCAGCCTAAAATAAGGCCCACATGAGTGATTGGAGATATCCACATGTCCTTAGCTCTAAATATGACGCTCTCAGCGTCGACCCTGCACTGTTTCAGCAGATAGCGTGCTAATGTCAGTCCTTCAAGGCCAAAGTGAGGTAACCAAAAGGGCAATTTAGTTTCAATATTTGACCATGTTGTATTAAGATGTAAATATGGTGTCAGGTGTACAGACACAGATGCGTGTGCGATGGAGAGTCTTCACTCACAAGCCAACATGTTGTTGTTGTTGTTGTTGTGTTTCTTGTGGTCTGCGGTCAGCCTCTCCTTCAGCTCCTCCTCTCTCTGCTGCCTCTCCTCGGCCTCCTCCTCCCTCGGCTCCGGGCTCGGGGTCTCAGGCTCCGGAGTCTGAAAGCTTCCATAAGCAGGAGCACAAGGATTCAAAGTCCACACCCATTTCAAAATGTTGAATAACTTTTTTCAAATAAGTTCCTTGATCTGACCAGAGGCCTGTACTACGAATCCTGTTCAACATATCCTGGATATGTTTGAGTTAGCCGTTTGACCTAATCCAAAACAAACGCGCTCTCGCTAAACGGTCCTACGACGCTGGTTATCAACTCGTTAACTTAAGCCAGCTTTGTCCTATCTAGTTAGGTGCACGTTCACATGAAAGGGCTGGTATTTGGAGCATTCGACCAATCACAAACATGGAGAAGCGTACTGACAGCGCAGCGTCATACTTCCTGAATGAAAAGTCAACTATAATATTAGACAAAAATGAAGAAGTTAAACTTTAAACATCCATGACTTAAACACTTTATCCAGGATCAAAGCCACATAGCTGCACCTGCAAGGTGAATACAGCTGGTAACAGAAAAAGTGTTTGAATGCGTACATTAACAGGTTTATGATATCACTGCCCCGTCTAAGACACGATCTGACTTTAATTACATTTGTCTCGAGTGTTTCGTCAACTTAATGTGTTGCTTAAAATAATACTTCTGCATACAGTATGTGACACTGTGAGTGTTGCACGGCCAGATACGGCTCAACTGACTCAGATAAGGAAATATATGATACATTATGAAGTGATATGCCGCGGACTGTACTTAATGTTACTCTGATCCGGTTACTTATGTTGTGGCAGATATTTAAGTAAGCTTTCTTAACGCTAATGTTATAATAGTCAGATTGCTCTGAAGATGGAGGTGATATTCTATTAATGTTCACGTTCACACAGTCGGTTGATTTTTGCCGGCCGTCTTTCCTGCGACGGCAGCTTTTCTGTATTTCCTTTCTCCTGTAATATGACTTGATCGCTTTAAACTCCGCACACTGAGCTCTGATTGGTCAGCAGGCAGTGCTTTCACTGAGTTGATCTCTTAGCCTGCAACCTAACCTGCTCCGGACCATGGCTATCTGTTCAGCATAAGTTACCATGGAGATCTAGCCCACTAAGAAGAGAACCAGCGTCGTAGGACCGGAAACTCAGAGTTTTCCCTGAAGTTAGCTCGCTAAGCGAAAATCCGGCTTCGTAGTACAGGCCTCTGGTCTACTTTGTGAATTTGACAATTAGTGTTCCATTAAGGGCACATTAAGGCAACAAATGATGGACATGAATGGGTGACATCAGCAATGGAAGAATGCAGTCAGGAGCCAGAGGCAGCTGAAGAGGTGCACCCACACACACACACACACACACACACACACACACACACACACACACACACACACACACGCACACACACACACACACACACACGTACCTGTTTTCAGTAGTGGTGTTTGTTGGCGAGCTGGTCAGATCTTGCTCTCTGCTTTCATCATCCTCAAAAGGATTTACAATCTCAACACGCTGAGGCTCCGCACACAGGTCCACTATCACCACCCTCTGACTCACACACAGCTGAAACACACACACACACACACACACACACACACACACACACACACACACACACACACACACACACACACACACACACACACACACACAGACACACACACACACACACACACACACACACACACACACACACACACACACACACACACACACACACACACACACACACACACCACACACACACACACACACACACACACACAGCATTGTTACCTACTGACATGTATATTTTGTGGTAGCAAGATATCAATTTTTCCATGGCATGTTATTTAAAAAATGTGATCTTGGCAAACACTTAAATATGTAGTTATATTTAATGTTTAAAAACAGTGGTAAATTATGAATATTTTGTTAAAAAATCATCTGAGAACAAAAAGGATAAATAAATACATGAGGAATATATTCCTATTTGAAAAAGAATCAGCAGATCGATGATAAAATTAAAAATATACCAATTAAATATTTCTTTTTTAAATGAACTACTGAGTGAATAAGTTATTAAGTAATACATGATGACGTCTCTGCTGTGGAGTGAAGGTGGAGAGTCTAATCCAGAGAGGCTTAATCCAGGAGATACAGCTTTTACAGCTACCACCCCCCCACACATTTTATCCTCCCAGATTACACAACCACAAGAACTGAGTATCAGCTGTGGGATTACACACAGTGAGCAGAGAGAGTGGCCGTTTCTCAATGTCGAGTAAAGCTGCTCCAGAGCCACTATTTCAAGCATACTACGTCATCGAGTGGCGCCGAATCACTCTTTAAATGCCCAGCATATATGTGCTACCAAGCAAGCCTCCTCGACATTGAGAAATTGTGAGTGTGTGTGTGTCTGTGTGTGAGAATGATTCCCCTCCACCTGCTGGCAGACAGCAACACAGCAGTTTACTGTTAGCTGGAACGATGGGATGGATCTGTCTGCAGACATCCAAAGTTAACACTCCACTTGAAATACTATTGCCATGAGTTTTGCTAACTGGTACTATATGTTTTACTTCCTGGTACTATGTGTTTTATTGAGCCATACTTTTTAATGGATTTGTTGAAAATTGGAAAGATAAAGGCTTATCCATTAACACTGTACCAATGAATATCATTGAAATGTTATAGGCTGCAGTACCTCATCCTGCAGCTCCGCCTCCCTCTGCAGGGGCCCCTCCCCGTCCTGCGGCACCTCCTCACACTCCTCAACTCCCTGCACCTCCTGGAGAAGGAAACAGAACGTGATCATGAGAGACCTGCATGGAGCTTTGCATCATAGCATTGAAATCCACCAATGAAGTGTTGTGTTGGAAACTACTGGAATCAAAATATCCCATGAACCTCTGGTGCAGGGTGTGTCCTGCTCTGCTCCATGGTCTCCACCTTCAGCTGCTGCAGCGCCGCCTCCAGCTGCACAGGGTCCGCACAGGCCCCCTCCATCTGCCCCCGACCCTGCACACACACCGGCACACACACACTTGGATTATTGGATCGACTGAAAATGTTTGGCAGGGAAAAGGTTAGCACAGAAGCTAGTTTCTAAGATCAGTGTAGTTCAGGTCATGGGGACACAGTGTGTGACATCACCTGCTGGATAATAGCAGGGTTGTCTTTGCTGAAGGAGGGCGAGCGGGACGGGGTCTCTCTCTTCTTCTCACGGAGCGACGAGGCCTCCTGGTTCCTCCTCATTCTCTCCAGCTGCTCCTCCACACTCATCCGTGTTCGGCCCCACTCTCGCTCCCCAAAGCTAGTCTGATCCACCGCACTGTGGGGCCGCTCCTGTGCAGGACGGCAGCCAGGATCAGCTTCTGTCTCTCTGGGTGTTAAACTCTGGGTCTATACAATATGCTGGCATATATGTTAATCAATCGGCTATTACCCAAAGGTATCTAAGAAAGTAATGGCTGAATTCCCATGACATACAGTACCGGTCAAAAGTTTGGACACACCTTCTCATTCAATGGTTTTTGTTTATTTTAATTTGTTTCTACTTTGTAGATTAATACTGAAGACATCAAAACTATGAAAGAACATATGGAATTATCTAGTAAACAAAAAAGTGTTAAAAAATCCAGAATATTATTTTTATTTTATATTCTTCAAAGTAGCCCCTTTTGCCTTGATGACAGCTTTGCACACTCTTGGCTTCTCTCAGTCAGCTTCATGAGGTCGTCACCTAGAATGGTTTTCCAACCGTCTTGAGGGACTTCCCAGAGGGGTAGAGCACTTGTTGGCTGCTTTTACTTCACTCAGCGGTCCAACTGATCCCAAACCATCTCAATTGGGGTGAGGTCGGTGATTGTGGAGGCCAGGTCCTCTGCAGCAGAGGTAACTCTTACTCTTCCTTTCACGGGGGGTCCTCATGAGAGCCAGTTTCATCACAGCATTCGATGGTTTTTGCGACTGCACTTGAGGATACATTCAAAGTTCTTGACATTTTCCAGATCGACTGGCCTTCATTTCTTAAAGTCATGATGGACGGTCGTTTCTCTTTACTGAGTTGAGTGGTTCTTGCCATAATATGGATTACAACAGTAGTCAAATAGGGCTTTCCACTGTGCACTAACTCTGTACAACATAACTGTTGGTCTCAAGCACATTAAGAAGGCAAGTCATTCCACACATTGACTCTTGACAAGGCGCACGTGTTAATGGAAAACCATTCCAGGTGACGACCTCATGAAGCTGACTGAGAGAAGCCAAGAGTGTGCAAAGCTGTCATCAAGGCAAAAGGGGCTACTTTGAAGAATATAAAATAAAAATAATATTCTGGATTTTTTAACACTTTTTTGTTTACTAGATAATTCCATATGTGTTCTTTCATAGTTTTGATGTCTTCAGTATTAATCTACAAAGTAGAAACAAATTAAAATAAACAAAAACCATTGAATGAGAAGGTGTGTCCAAACTTTTGACCGGTACTGTATGTGCAGATATTAAAATCTGAGTGAGTGTTTATGATGTAGAACTGGTCTCAGCGGTGTGGCTGCACTAGATCGGTACAGTGGACTTTTACACCTTTAGTGTCATGGAGTGAGTCAGACATTACTGTGAACGAATGTTCACGAACAAATAAGAGCGTGTAAAGAAAGAATGACTCAAATAGAAGTCCCACGTGTGGTCGGCACAAACCGGGAGTTAAAATGTGGAGGTGTTGAAGTGGAACCACACATACAGTAGGATTCCACAGCACTAAGATAAGATAAGACCATATATACTTTACTGATCCCAACTTTGGAAACATTTTTGTTACAGCAGCATGTAAACAAGGCATTGCACACAATGTGAATATGAAAATGAGTACAAAACTGACATAAGTGCATCATAACCATCAGAGGTTCAGTTTACAACAGAAACTCTGCATTAAGTCATTTATTTATTTGATCTACTTTGCTGTTTTATTGATATTAGTATAAGGCTAATTTGAACAAAACTCAAACTCCTGCTCATGTGCTTTTAGACTCTTCTTACACTTTCATATTCTTATAATTTGCTCTTCCCTGCTTGAGTTACTTAAATGTCTAATGCAGCACCAAAAGATTAACTGGAGCAGAAATCACGACAACTTTAATTAAAGAGAAACATTAAAAGATATTACCTCTAAATCAAACAACAACATTATTCAGAGATTAGCTCTGAGATGTGAAGAAAAGCTTTGACCCTGCAGACGAACTCTGTATTCAGGCAGCATTTACAAACATGTGCCCACATGGTTCCTATGGCAAGTCATCTGAATGACACTATTAAGAGACGTGTCATTGTAATCGTAGATGTGTGTCACCTTCTCCATGTAGCATATTAAGAATCTGACTCAAAAGAATGTCAACCTCAGAGACATTTTACAAGACAGCCCCCCTGCGGCTGATTCTGCCACATTTGCTCAACTGGAATCATTTGATCTAACTGTGTTTCTGTGTCTGTCGACGCTGAGGGAAAGACTTACTGATCTGGGTTCAGGCTTCTTGGTCTTCCTCAGGGTGACATAAGAGGCAATGGTGGAGGACTCGGGGGGACTCATGGGAGATTTGGTTCTAGGAGGAATGATGCCCACCGGGCAGGAGGGCGCTGTAGGAGAGACTACACATCAGCAAACAAACACAGCAGTCAGGATGATTGCTCATGTTGTGGCATTTATGTGCTCCATTTCACAAAAGATACAAAACATGAACAAAAAATCCACAAAAACAGGAGGCATTCAGGGACTGACTGCAGGTTACCAGGTTGTTTTTGTGATAAATGAATCAGTATGATTGCTGATAGTAGTGAAAGTACAGAAGCATAGATCAAATGTTTTACCACAGTCTCCAACCAGTATAATATGAAGACAATCCAATAAATATAGACATGTATGCGTAAGCTTCAGTACCTTTGGAAGCTGTGTCCGAGCTCTCTGCCTTGTCCTTGTCCTCCCCGTTGGCCTCATCCAACTCCTCCTTCACCGTGGTGAGTTCAGGCTCGCTTTTATACAGCCGGTAGTCTGGATTTTGCTGTGAGGGAGAGTGTTCAAGGTCAGATTAAACACCATGTGGAAACAGGTGACACACATCAACATACACACAGACCTTTTGCAAACCTATGAAGACAGCAGGGGGGGGTAACCCAGGTCGGGGGTCTGAATATGATAGTGAAGGGGGGGATGACTGGATGGAGCATGGACTGCTGGGTAAAAACGAGGAAATGAGTGACATGTATCCAAAATGGCGCTTGGTGAAAATGTAGTGAGCCTACAGAAAGCTGCGTGCTGATGATGGTCGACACAGTCTGTGGACGGTGGGGGCACACAGGGGGGGGGCATGAAGTATTTCAGCGGTTCTTACGCTGTGTACTCCGTTCCTGGAGCCAGCCTTGCGGTCCTCGGGGCGGTGCGTTTGGGGTTGCAGGCGACCGCCTGGGTGTGAGTGGTAGGGGGGCATGTTGGGGGGGCGCTCTGCTGAGTCGTAGTACTGGGGCAGGGGTGGGCGGGGGGGCACGCTGTCCGCCTCTTTGAGAGGACTGAATGGCAGCAGCGTATCTGCCTGCAGACACACAGCCGCTCACTGAGCACAGAACCATACCACTGCACACACAGGGGCCCAAACACAGGGTCCCAGACACACAGGGACCCAAACACAGGGACCCAGACACACAGGGACCCAAACACAGAGACCCAGACACACAGGGACCCAGACACACAGGGACCCAAACACACAGGGATCCAAACACACAGGGACCCAGACACACAGGGACCCAAACACAGGGACCCAAACACACAGGGACCCAAACACACAGGGACCCAGAAATACAGGGACCCAGACACACAGGGACCCAAACACACAGGGACCCAGACACACAGGGACCCAGACATACAGGGACCCAAACACAGAGACCCAGACACACAGGGACCCAAACACAGAGACCTAGACACACAGGGACCCAGACACACAGGGACCCAAACACACAGGGACCCAAACACACAGGGACCCAGACACACAGGGACCCAAACACACAGGGACCCAGACACACAAGGACCCAGACATACAGGGACCCAGACACACAGCGACCAAAACACACAGGGACACAGACACACAGGGACCCAGACACACAGTGACCCAAACACAGGGACCCCACACACACAGGGACCCAAACACAGGGACCCAGACACACAGGGACCCAGACACAGGGACCCAAACACAGGGACCCAAACACAGGGACCCAAACACACAGGGACCCAGACACACAGGGACCCAGACACAGGGACCCAGACACACAGGGACCCAGACACACAGGGACCCAGACACAGGGACCCAGACACACAGGGACCCAAACACAGGACCCAAACACACAGGGACCCAAACACAGGGACCCAGACACACAGGGACCCAGACACACAGGGACCCAGACACACAGGGACCCAGACACACAGGGACCCAAACACAGGGACCCAGACACACAGGGACCCAGACACACAGGGACCCAAACACACAGCTGAAGGATGCTAAAGCGCTGTGGAGTTGGGATCATTCTCTGTGTCTGTAATGTCTGCCTACATCAAACCCTAACAACAGATTAGTCAGAGAGCAGTCAAACTAACGCAAGACTTATCTCTGTTTTCGGCCTGAACACACCTTCAGACTTCAGCACAGAACAGTGTAAAACAATCTCATAACATTTTTTTCTGTCAAACAAGAAACTCTGAAGTCTAAAGAGTGTTGGAGAAATGTGTTGCATTACCAACTAACTGTGGTATCATTTGAAGAAAAGGTCACTGATACCTCATTCACACCAACGCAACTCCGGTTCAAGCTCCGTGCTAGAGCTTTTCAGGTTCAGAACCGGTTCTTCGGTTTAGCTCCGGCTCTTTTCACACCGCCCAGAGTCCGACTGGTGCTGCGTCATTGCGTCATCGTTTGCGTCATGACGTAACCGTTTGCGTGCCTGCTTCATAAAGCCAAACCGTGCGGAAACCCCTCACAGCTGACACCGACCGACAACAACAACAACAATGGCCGATTGTGAAGGTCCTCGCTGCGGAACGCGGAATGGGGCGGGGTCGGATAAAAGGCGGGGTTGGATGTCCGACCCCGCCCAGAGAAGAGTTACGACATCTCCGTTCACTCCAATGGACCAGTTTTTTACAGCAATGGCGGATCGTGGAGCCTCTCAATAGTTCCCCGGAAGTTAGCTTGCAGATAATTTCCGGGAAACTATTGAGAGGATCTGCGGCTAGCAGCACAGTAGAGTTGTAGCATAATAGACCGTTCGTGATGGACTTTTAAAGGTAAGAAGACGTTTAAAGATTTATATTGCGGATATTATCAGAACATCTGAATCAAATTAACTACACGTGTATTAAAGGATGTTAGTGGATTATCCCTTCAATCAGTATATTTAACGTTTACAGATAACAGATTAGGCTAGGATGCCGGATAAAGTTAGCAACACACGTTAACCACGAACAGCCTATTAATCCGTTCTCCTCATGTTATTTCCTCCAACGTTGTGGAATTAGAGAAAAGGGGCTTCTTAACGTGCTTTTATCCGGGGTGGAGGGAATTACATATTAGTAATATAACATTGGGGCGTGTGATTGTAGTGGGTGGAGGTGGTGAAATGAGGATATCCATTTTGGAGTTCAAGCTAGTATAATATAGTTAACGTTACACAATAATAAGGAAGAGAGCTATTTTTGTGATACATCGCTATTGATATGGATTTAGAGTGGATATTTGAGACTTCCAAACAGTAAACAAAAACATAATTTATGGGTGAGTGTTTTTAGCAGTCATATTATGTCTTTGTGATTCTGTTGATTATTACCTGTCTGTATTATGTTGCAGCTCAGCTGATGTTGGATTGATGGCAAAGGGAGAGGGACTTAAGTGAGTGAATACACAAGGTAAGTTTCAAATAGGTCAGCAATTTCCCATCCTCTAGGTTGCTAGATGTATCTAACCCTTTCTCCTGTCTCCCTCTTTCAGCACAAGAACCCCAGGGGGATTCAATGGAGCCTGAAGACCTGCAATGAGACCCTCACCCTGAGCCTGAGTCTCAACTCCCAGAGCTTTGCAAGCCTCTCCCTGTTCCTTATTTTGATTAAACAGACGTTAAGCTTCCCAATGGTGTGGTCTTCGTTTTGTGAAAAATATGATTACCTCACATATGTTGTTGCTGTTGTTGTCTTTTGTGATAGTTAAATTGCTCCTGCTGACTTGAGCCAGACATTCTTTCCTCCTCTCTGAGTCAGTGGGGAAACCTTACATTCATACTCCTTTCTCTGAGCTTTCTCTGATTACTAATAATAGTAAGAGTATTAATAATTGTAAATGGCCATTGATCACACCACCAGTTTGTTTTACTGTAAACTTGGAGGAAGTTAGTAATTATGATGCACACTAATTGAGTTTGATTCCTGGATTCCTACACTGTGTGTGTGTGTGTATATGTGTATATAATCTCACCTTCTTCATGAAATAGGGCATACCAAGACAACGGGCCTCCAACAACTGTGGGGTGTTTGTGCTCATGGTATGGCTCATCTGATGAATTTATCAATCTTTACAGTTGTGACGTCCACCACCAAATAAAGCAGGTTAAAATAATTAAATTGCATACATGTTCTTTTAGTAAACACTGCAAACGGGCCCCACAGACCCAAACAGCACACAAAGGTTAAAGGTAGCATATAATAATGTTAAAATGTGCTAAATATATACACTGCAAAAAAACAAAAAAGAGGAGTAAAAGTAGCTATTTTTTTAGTTTTAGTTTTTGAAAGTAGCTCTCATCCTAAAAAAGGTTGGAGACCCCTGTTATAGAACGATACATTTGACAATTTTAAGCTTGAAAAATTAAGCTTAAGAGGAACAGGTGGGGCTTGAAAAGGCCCACCTGTTCAAAGTGGGGAATGACAGAAAAAGTTTGAGAACCACTGCTGTAGGAGAAGCACCCCTTTATAAGTAGTGCTATGGCGGCATCTCAGTGGTGCTCTGCAAAGAATATGGGAGATAAAGTCATCCTGCCACAAATTCTTTCCATGGCCCCACTGGACAGAGAAGCAGCTCTCCATAACCTTGGTGAAGCCAGCAACCTGCGGGACGAAGACAGCTGGGAAGACAGGATGGACCCATTTATGTTCAGGTTCAAATTTGAGTCGGACTATTTAATGTTTTTGAGCAGTGCATTGACAAAGAAAACCTTAAGGTTCATGCCTGTTTTGAAGAGCGCGGTTGAATGTTTGCATCAGCAAAGCCTTTCACTGTTGTATAGATTTTTTTTTTGTATACTTGGTTTGGTTTTTATATTTACTGTATTTGCTTTTTCGGTTCTGTTATCTTAATGATTGTTCTGTTATATGATAAATGTTGTAAATAATAAATGCTTTTTCTATCATTCTATGAAATGCAGTGCAATGTATCATTTGAAATATATGGACTAGATATGAGTATGCACAGAACTAACTAAATTAATAATCAATTAAAAACAAATATTAAATAATATACTTAAATACACTAATATAGAAAATATGACTTTTTATACCAAATATTTAAATACATTCATGCATTTAATTAGTATGAAGTTTTTATATTTAGTTTTTAAATTATATTTAGTCGAGTGCAGATTTGTATTTGTACTTATTGTAGTTGTCCAGCAGATGATGCTGTTTGTGTCATTAGGATATCCATACACCCCGCCCATCGGACGTCCAGCCCTGCCCACATCCGACCCCGCCCCATTCCGCGTTCCGCAGCCAGGGCCTATAGGCTTCCTCTGTACCTCTTCAGAAGACCAGATTCCCAGCAGGTAGCTGGTCTCTTCAGTGGACCACTGCTGCTTGTTAAGTTTCTCCATCGTTGTGTACAAACTGGATAAAACGCGGGCTTTTTGTTGTTGTTCAGGAGTTGATCTGTCTCTGCCCCCGCCTCGACGTAAGCGTGACGTATGCGGAGCTTTTGCTCTAGCCGGACCATTTTTTGGTGGTTGAAACGAACCGGATTCCGGAGCTAAGAGGCTGCTCCACTGCGGTGTGAACAGGAAAACCCGGTGCTTTTCAAGCTCCAGCTCCGAACCGGCCCTGAAACACCGTTGGTGTGAATGAGGTATGTGACATTATCTACAGCAAGCAGGAAGTGATTTACGTAACGGACTGAATCAGAAGGAAACCAGTGGCTGCCTGGTAAGAAGGAAATGAATCCAAACACAGTGTACATGTACTGTGCAATGACAATAAAGTCATATTATTAACTGGCTTAAAAACACATCAAAATACACATTTTGGTTATTTGGAGAATCACAGAAACATGTGGATGACAGCTTCCCAAACACATGTGAAGCTGTTGGGATCCAGATGGGACTGTGTGTGGTGTGGCTGTCAGTGGGTGTGTGTTAGTGTGTGTGGTGTGGCTGTTAGTGTGTGTGGTGTGGACTGCTGTACCTCGTTCTTCTGGAGACTGGAGAGCGGTCTGGAAGCAGGCACACCTGCTGAATATGGAAACAAGGAGAGAGAAGGAATGGGACTTTTCCAGAATAAAAGACACCTGAGAAGGAGTTAGTTCTCATAATGTTAATCACATGAGATAAATGGGAAACGAATGTGAAGCCTCACTGTTGTCTGTGCTCCGCTGGGGTTTGTTTTTGGCCAGAGCCTCCATCACGTCCTGTATCCTCCACAGCTCCTTCTGGATCTGGATGTGTCTCTGGCTCGGGGGCTCTGTCTGAGAACCCACACATATGCCGTTACAAGCTTGATCACCTCAGAAGGAGTGTGAAGTGTGTGGATGTGTGTCTGTGCTACCTGTGGGCTGCCCAGGGCCTCCAGCTGCTCCAGCAGGGTGGACTTAGCCAGAGTGACGTCGGCCCCCAACCTGTCGTACTCCCCCCAGGAACGCTCCAACTCCTGAACAGGACAGCAGCCAGGAGAGGGGTCAGTGGACTGTGTGTTTGTGTGTGTGTGTGAGAGTGAGAGAGTGTGTGGGTCTGGTGTGTGTGTGTATGTGTGTCCGGTGTGTCTGTGTGTGTGTGTATCAGGCTTGGAATTTCATCATTTTAGGGGCAAGGCCATTTGGCCTTTGGTGTCACACATTTTTTTAGGGCACAAAGGACACATGCCAGGGCACAAAGGCCATTGAGGGAAAAATTAGGATTTGGAGCTTTCAAATAAATAACTACACTTTCTGATAAGAAAATCACATGGAAAACAAATCACTTTTTTAATATCAATAATCCATCCATCCATCTTCTCCCGCTTATCCGTGGTCAGGTCGCGGAGGTAGCAGTTCCAGCAGGGAGCCCCAAACGTTCCTTTCCCTGGCGACATCAACCAGCTCTGACTGGGGGATCCCAAGGTGCTCCCAGGCCAGCGAAGAGATATCATCCCTCTACCTGGTCCTAAAGGTGCAGCTAGTTTGAATGACTTTGTATACTGCAGGGTAGCTTGTGAATTTACTCCAGGTGGAACTACAGTCTGATTTAACACTTGATTATATTTCACATCATTCATCCAAATTTGCAAAGTAACTAAAGGTACAAAATAAATATAGTGAAGTAAAAGAACACCATTTACCTATCAAGAGTGAACTTAACATTTAAAGTTTAATAATCTGTTTGGCATTAAGCAGAAACACGTACTTTACAAGATGGCTGCATTAGCCAAATGCTGTGTTGCTAGCGTTCGTCCAATCAGATGCTGGGTTTTTGCTAAAGATGATGCTGCGTCACTGATGCGTACACATTGATGCGGCCACATGAGTCTTTGGCCGCATCAATCTTAAACCCATGGTGTTTTAGCATACAAGTAGTTCGACAGCATCAGGATTCAGGGAGTTAACAACGGGAGAAATGGCAATATTCCTGTGGCTCGTTTCACCGTCTGTGAAGACAGTACGTTCATTATTGGTCGATGAGCCTCTCACTTTAGGAGAGGTTTTATGTTCGGCAGCTCGTGTGAATGAAAGAATTTGTCTCACCTAAAAAATGAAACTTAATTTTGCATAACATTTTCTGTAGATTTCTTGGTGCTATTCATTGTTAAATACGGCGTGGTTTGTAATCACTTTGGAAAATTGTATTCGGCTCACGTTCGGCGCATCCCTGTGAAGGGGGAGGGGAGTTAAGGTTTCCAGTGCTTTAAGTTATATCTGCTCTAGTTTAATGTGTTGGCTGAGTGAAAATGTTTCACATTCAAATGTAGATCAAGAACAAAGATCAGACGGACGTATAGAGTCAGAGAAGTTGACACAAATTGTGAGATACTCAAGTATCTCACAATTTGAGATACTTGTAGGCTGGCCTACCCCCTGTATTAAACTATTTGAACACTAAACTCTATGCGGGAATATTCATAGGCTCATTTCTGTTTCTTTTGAGCTCTTAATTGTATTATCTTTGTCAAAAAGAAATGTGTGTGTGTGTTATATATATACCTATATATATCGTTTTGTAATGTTTTGTTTACTATGTGGAGTATATGAGTGTAGGGCAGGAGGATCATGGATGTATAATAAGAACTGGATACAGCGTCGGAGGTGGGGTCTCGTTCTTTCGTATGAGAGCTGCTCATTGGCGCATGAGGACAAAATGGCCTGAGATTTTCGAGAGCCAAACTTCACAGATTACCCGTCATGCCTGGCTGTCGGAGCAGAAGTACCCGTATGTGCGCTCATAGAGCATGCGCAGTTGAGTTGCCCCTTAAGCCCCGCCCCCGATCTCGGCTCACTAGAATGAATTGAGAGAGACAATAAATCTGGATTCGGCTTTTAGTGCATTTTACAACTTTAAGGACCTAATGATTCGAATAAGGGCTATAACATTGTTAATACTGGGTAGTTTAAAAAAAAAAAATCCGCTGATTTAGAGACGTCTCTTTCCCCATGTTAGTCAATGGGAAAAAGTATTTCTGGGCCGGGTGACGTCACAGACTGATACGGAAATTGTAGTACCGTCGTTTGGACACAACGAATATTTTCCTCAGAGTCCAGCGCACTTCCTGGGGGCTTGAGGAGGATTTGTTGTAAAAACATTATCTCAGGTTAAAGGGTTAGTAAGCAACCATTTGTCTGCACTATGGTACTACTATAGCAGCCATAGTGCTAGAAGTGATGCTGGTCATGCATGTTTAAAATCCCAAAATAAAACGAATTAATCATCATACTAAAGTGGCCGCTCAAACAGACGTCTTAGCTTGGCTGAAGAACGTTAACCATATCCTCATGTATGCACCAAGACAATTATTTATGCTGCAGGAAAAGAACAGCTGAAATGCCCTGTTGAGAAGCTCAAGAGGGAGTTTCTCAAGACATCATGCAGTAAAACACCCAAATAATATACAAATAAATGTTTATTGAATTAAAAAAATGTTGTAGAGAGTAAGCAATATTTTGTCTCAAGAACTACTAATGGTTGCCACTAAGAAAGAACAATGTTGAACGAAAAGGGGTTTATTGATTTGAGCTGGTGTTGATCAATGTTACTGCCTTTGTACTGTCTATTTATCTTCCATGTTAAGAGGAGGCTAATCACCTAAGTAATGACTAATCTTACCAGCAATGTGAATTTGTTGGTGTAGAAAATATCCAAGTAAAATCTACATTTTCCTGATGCTGTCCTGCAATTTATTTAAAAAGTCCCTTCAACTCAATACTGTCTCCAGATAGTTACTGTGATCCCAGCTAAGATATACAAAATAGAAACGTGTGTGTGTGTGTGTGTGTGTGTGTGTGTGTGTGTATGCATTGAACCTCGTAAGTATTGAATGCTAGAAACTGGGCCCCACTGAGTGAGTAAAAAACTAGCATGAAGACAAAAGTTTTGAATTATGTTTATTTGAAGTGATTTTTGTGATTCAAATTTTCTTTTTTTTAACTTGCCTGATTTTTTTTACAGAGGTGTAGTGTAGTTAGAAAGGGTGGACCCCACAATTGGGGGAAAAAGTTTGGGCCCCACATTTGGGAAACACAGGACTGTGTGTGTGTCCGATGTGTGTGTGTCTGGTGTGTATCTCACCGTGGTCACTCTGCTCAGCTCTCTGCAGGTGCTCAGCAGGCCGCTCTGCAGCGTGTCTCTCTGCTGCAGCAGGCTCTGTGCGGCGCCGTTGTTTCCGCTATGTTCACTCAACTCCTGACTGGCAGACAGCAGGGCCGTCTCAAGAGTGTGCTGTACACATACACACATACACACACAAATACTTACTGCACATGCAGACCTACACAACATCAGAAAAAGGAGTGGACAGAGGGAGAGCTGTACCTTCTCTCTGTGCAGCTGCTGCAGCTTATCCTCCTGCAGCCTCACAGCCTTGTCCTGCTCACACAGTCTGCTCAGCTTGGTCTGACACACAAATACACACACATGCTCAACCTTGTTCAAAACACATCACCTGTATCACTGAAGAATGGGCTTGTCTTACGTCTATGTCAGGCTCCTCTGTGCGCTGGATGAAGGAGCCTTCTTTATGGTCGTCTGGACTGACCTGAAACACGGAGCCTCCATCAGATACTGACAGCAGGGGGCATCAGATCACTGCAGCCTCCAACATGTCTTTATAAAGTGCTACTTCAAACATCATTTCTTATCCTAATTATTCCTAATGCACAGAGGATGCAAATGCTGCTTCTTTTAGAGATAAATCATTCATATGCCTCTGCTGTTCATTCCAGCTGCAGGGGATGAAGGGATGAGTGCTTAATGCATACCTACTAATCCTGTTTCATTTAGCTTGAAGCTGTTTACCCAGGTGTTACCAGGGATAATGTGGCTGAATATAATAATGTGGAGAAAAGGAAAGGGAGGACAGATGCACCCTAATAACCATACAAATAAGCCCAAAATTATTATATATATGTGTTATTTAATTCTCCACTGTGTGCCAAATCACAGTTCTGTCTCTGCTTTGGTCGTTTCAGTCTCATTTTATAAATGTTTTCTGTAAACAGTATAATGATATAAATTGCCAAGAACATTAAGCTTCCAGAGCAGGTTCTCGGACACGGACATTAAGAAAGGAGCTACTGATCAACAGTCTGTAATTTCAATGCACTGCTTCTTAAAATGTGTGTTTTTAGAGTAACAGTGTCATGTAGCAGAAGAGCATCTTTCCATGTGATCCACACCGGGGCAATGCAGTAATTCTGCCATGTCCTCCTCCAGTAAGGACACAGGGAGATGGATGAGGACACAGGGAGATGGATGAGGACACAGGGAGATGGATGAGGGCAGGCAGGGTCAGAGTGTTACCGGTCTGGAGCAAAGTGATAACATTTCCTGACAAATCCTCCAGTACATTTTACAGAGCAAATTATTCTGTTCTGTTCCAGGAAATACAGCTGAGAGACCCTGGTGCACCCCCACATAGAGAGTCTGGAGGCTGTTTGAAGATGGGACCTCCAGAAAGCATCGTCTGAGGAGTGGTGTACACACTGGACGTCATAATAAATGCCTTACTATAACAGGAGTTCAAACAATGTGTGTTTCACTTCACTGGGTACATTTTAAACTATTGTTTATTGTAATCAAGAGTTGCAAACTGATTGTAGATTAGTTTGGACTAGATGACCCTGGTTCACTCACAGTGGGAGTTTCACCCTGACAAAGAGTGAAACTGGAGCAATCTGGCGTAAAGCGCTGACTAACAACCAACTAACAAACACTGAATAACCTTTGAAAGGTTTACTAATAGATTTCTGGAAATACACTCATTTCATTTATTTCCATGAGGTGGGAAGGTTGTGTGTTCAGTATTAAGCTGAGACTACTGGTGATCACAGAGAGAGCACATTCTGAGGGCTTCAGCCTGCAGTCCATCTCTGAGGGCCCACAGGCTCCAGAGAGAGAGAGTGAGGTGTGTGACTGACTGGAGGAATTCCTTTGGATTCTCCCTATCTTATGGCTCCTGAGAGCAGGCAGGCAGGCAGCAGGGCATTATGGGACGCCTGGGTGTCAGTCACCAGATGGAGAGACTCAGCTGTGATGAAGCCATTTTCATCTTAAAAATCTAAAATAATTGACACTAGATAACTACTCACATCTCACATTGTAATGATTGGCAAATGATGATTTGTTTGTACTAGGGCTGTCAAACGATTACAAATTGTAATCAGATTAATCACAGTTTAAAAATTAATTAATCATGATTAATCACCATTCGAACTATTTTCCAAAATATGCCATTTATTTATGTATATTGTTGTGGGAATGGAAAGATAAATGAAAGAAGGCGGATATATCCATTTAACATGCAGTATCTATGTTTATTATAACATTTTCTGCGTGTCAAAATGAAAGACAACCCACACACCTATCAATCATCAAACCGTGGGGTCTTAATTCATTACGTGTTGATTTCTACCAACGGGGGAGTACTTCAGGAAAGTCGACAGAGGGGGGGGGGCGGCGGCTAGTGGAGTACTTCGTGACCACAGAGTGGGAACGTTGTGATCAGCTGTTGTAGCGCAGTTCTCCAGTGAAGGGGGGGGGGGAGTCTCCCTCCGCAGCCGGTTGGCGTAGTTTTGGCACAATTCCGTTGTACAGACCGACGTTAACAGCAGCCCTGTCTGTGCACACGGAGACCGACTCTCTCGTCCGGTGATCTAACCGCCTTCTGGAAAAGCTTCACAAGTACGTCGGTACGCAAATGCGCTTTGTGACACAAGTGACGGTACGCATTTCAGATTACACACATAACCTGCGTACCAGTTATGTGCACCCCTGCACTACAGCAAAAGTATTCTCCGTCGGGACTTTCTGCAACAACACCACGCCGTTATCAAAGATGTTCTATTGAGAAGACGATCACTACGTGACAAAAGTTTTCAAAACCGTGGCTACTGAAATCAATCAGTCTGTGCAATTTACTCCGCGCGAGTTGGCAGACTTTATTTTGTTTACTTTTTCAAGGTGGGGCTAAGCCATTTCTTGGTATGGTTGTAGCCTACCCCAGCCATACCCTGGCGCTGCCACTGGTGGCACGTATGGGGCGGGCCATTCTGCACATGCGTTAAATGCGTTAAATATTTTAACGCAATTAATTCAAAAAATTAATTACCGCCGTTAACGCGATAATTTTGACAGCACTAGTTTGTACACATTGATGCAAAATGGCTGCTGGATAGATTATCAAAGAGGCTGTGTTAGCTACCTTCTATTTGTAGTATGAAATAGGTTTTTATTATTTCCAGTTTAAAATTGTTATCAATAATTTTAAAAGAACAAATATATCATTTACATTTGTCTCTGATCTTTGAAATCAAATTAACTGATTGGTTGGGTTTACTGTCGTGTGGAATTTCGAAAGTAAAGAGTGCCGTGTCCACATTCAGAATATCAGCATTTTCACAGTAGATGCATTATTGATATAGGCAGTGATAAGTTGATCAATTGGAATGTCTGAATTCTACTGAACTCGTAAGGCATACAATAAGTGAATCCAAGGTTGTCCTTTTTTTTGGGTGGACCTTAACTTTGGGCCAAAGGGGGTATAGTGCAGTTATAGCTTGAGAGGCATAAATGATTGGCTAGAAAGATCCTGCTCAGCGCTCAGAGAGGAAAGCATGATGGTGATGACACGCTCACAGCAGATTCTGCAGATCTATCATCGTGCTCTTTCAAAGGTTGATTTGTAGACTGAGTAGAGCTGACAATCTGTTTGGAGCTCTATACAATCTTTGTTGTCTTTTAACTTTAATAGTGTCCCTAACGCAGTGTCCACACGGCGGCGTGCGTTGAAGCTTGCCGGTGAGCTTGTCTGAAACTCGACCAACAACCAATCACATGAGTCTCCCGCCCCGGACACACAAGCACGCAGTTTGATTGGCTAGAGCTTGTACTGGCATATGATTTGATTGGCTGACGCTTCCGTCGAAGCTTCAAAAGTAGAACATTGCTCAACTTTTAAATTGAGCAAGAGAAGCGTTGAAGCTTCAACGCACCCCGCCGTGTGGACGCTGCGTAAGAGTCAGTACAATCGTTGGTCAGGAAGTTGTCCTAGCACATACCTCACAATCAATGTCATTTGTTATATTTCCATTTTGTGGACAACCATATTATGATATCTTATTCTTTGTCAATTTATATATATATATATATGTAAAATATATATTTAATGTCTTGCTGTTTGCTTTAGCTTTTAGTTTTTCATGCTAAAATAAGCTAAATATGTGCAGGAACATGAGGGTTATTATTCCTCACAGGAAATCTTGAGAAGTGAATCTTTAAGACATAAACATTTAAACAATATAAGCGTCTCCATAGTGATGACAACAACACAGCGCTGTATGAGAGACAGTGAGGGGAGAAATCCATGACTGTGCAGCATTACACTATAAAACATGCACGCTTTAAGGCACTCCAACAGCTTCAAATAAAAAGCAATGAAATGAGATCTACTGAAACCAAAAACACCTTTATATACACTTTGAATAATGCTGAGAGAATGTATGTGAAGGTTTGCTGATGTCTGACGGGTTTATGAACACACTGTCTACATCCAAAGTGGTCAAACAGAAGGTGAAGATGAAGGGAACACATGGGTACACTGGGCTACCAGAGCAAAGGTCTGGCTTGAGTCCACTCCATTTCAGGTCAAATCCAAAATGTCCTTTTTGAACAACAGGGTCGTCCCTTTAGGGAAAACAAACTGCAAGCTTCTTGAGTTAATGTCTTCATCCAGTGAAGTTAAGTTGAGCAAAACCTCAAAACTTCAATGTTGTTGCATTCAGGTTTAACATAACACGAAAAGATGATACCTAACTAACCTTAAAGTCAAGTATCATGATTGCCATGACGTTTTGACATAACAACACAGATACACAGTGAAAGGGAAAATGGGTTGTCTTGACTCAAGCCAGACCCTGCCCAGGACCTTACTTGCTGATAGAGTTGCGGCCTCGGTGCCGAGTTCTCGATCATAGTGTGAATCATGAAGATTAGAGGCTCATTCTCCTTCGTCTAGGGGAGCGCCGGGGAGAAAAAGGATAGAACGGTGTAAAAACACAGCAGCATGTGTTGCTTTGAGGATTCATGGCTTATGTCTAGGAGCTGAAAAAGGACTAAAGCCAGGATAAACAGCACTCGGGCAATTTACTGCGCTCTCCTCACTATGCTTTACTCACTGATCTGACATCTGATATTGGATATGTTAAAGGACAGTTACTGTGTTTGTGCATAAACCAAGTTATTACAAATCCCTATAGTTTATACAGTGATGATCATTTTCCGAAGCAAGTTACTGAGGATACAAATGAAACCTTTATAGAAAGAGGAACATCTCCTTACAGAGTCTCTGTACTTTGAGACAATAAACCCCCTCCCCAATTAGCATCCAAAGTCTGGTCTATCACATGACCTTTTGGAAGTCGTATCCAATCATGCAGCAGCTGTGGGTTGGTGAATTCTAACACACAGGCCGAAAATAAACACACATTTAAATAACTGCCATCATAATCTGGGTGCGTACTGTGAACAGGTCACATGATGTGTTTTTCCTGAATAAGCCTGCTGCATATCATTTAGTGACAGTTCAATGCCAGTGAGGGTTCGGGACAGTGAACAACAGTTTTATTTTGAATAACTAAGCTGTACACCACAACATACTGAACTGAATTCCTGCTGTTATCCTGATTTATAAAGCCATGTAAACATCACAGGTTTGTACTGCCCTTGGGTAAATACAATTGGGTATTACTATTTTAACTATTTAGCTGATCTAACTTCAGCTAATCTGCTAAAATGTAACGCATAACATTAAACTGTGAATATTAACAAAACACATCAAAAGGGTTCAGAGGGATTATATACATTCTAAATATCCATTTGTTTGATTACATTTTTGTTTGCTAAGAAAATGCTTGAAATAGACAGTTGCATGGAACAGTGACAGATTTAAAGATGAAATATGGGCCTGAAAAGTATCATTGTATTTCCCCTCAGTTAAAAGGGATGGGTTTCCTCTGTAACAACACCGCACAGTGAGGTCATGAAAGTGGGGTCAACATTCCCTACGGTTTTTCATCAATATTCTTTCATTGCAATTTTGTGAACTATATATTTTTTTAGCTTATTTCAAAATTGCAGATTTACTCAAAAGTAACAATTACATTCTTTAATCATCATCAGCGAGATAAGAGGTGTGCGGCTGGTCAGAGTTTCATTTCAGAAATCCTAAAGCACCTCAGACCACCTCTGCTGCCGGAGATTGATCAGAATATAAATTTATATGATATGTTTCCATCACCGTTATATCTTCAGTACCGTTAGTTTACAGTTTGGGACATTAGTTTGGAATGGTTTATTAGTATGGTGTGTGATAAACAACATGTTGCCAATGTTCCTCCCATCAGGATTTAGGTGCAGAAATAACACGTTCCCTGCTCTGAAGGTTAACACATTCATGGTCACAAACCTTTTTTACTTGTCATTGTCAAGTTATTGTCAAGACTATCTATCAGTACACAAATGTGACGATTCAAATGAAAATAAATCACATATATTTGATACATTAACATCATGTGCTGGCTGCAGGAGGATTCAAGTCTCTATTGCCCTTTTCACACCAACGCGGTTCCAGGGCCGGTTCGGAGCTTGAGCCTGATAAGCACCCATTTTTACTGTTCACGCCGCAGCGGAGCCGGCTCTTTTCTCCGAAAACCGGTTCTTACCAAGCTCGGAAAAAATGGTCGGTCTGGAAGCAAGAACCTTATACGTCACGCTTACGTCGGAGGGGTCGAGATTAACCTGAGCTAACAGTTTATGGCGAGTACGGCAAATGAAAGTTGTAACAAGCAGTAGCGCTGAGCAAAGTGACTAGAACGCAACCATACACTTATAAAAAAAAACACACTTTATAAAGTCAGGCAACACTAACCAGGCTTCGTGTGATTCTGTTTATTTGTACCTTACTTTGACCATCCGTTCACTGTTATTGATCATTGTGGAGAGAGGCAGAAGTGTTGTTTTGTATTATAGCAGCTATCGGATGGAATCAATACATGGGCTGCACAGGTTGTCGTGTCCGACTATCACAAGTAGAATCATAAAAAAAAAACGCCGGTAAAATGTGCCTGTAGAAAACGGCTTATGCCACAATATGATAGCAACAAGAAGTCAATATAGTCAGTTTAGCTTCGGTTGCTATGCTAACATCACCCATTTTATACAAACCAGTCTCACGGCATTTCGTGTTATAGTCACGAAATTGTATCTATTGATTCGTGTTCACCGGGAACGATTTTAAAAGCAATGTATTTCTATTGGTAGTATGTTTCGTGCCTGCACCACGTATTTTTGTCGGGTCGGGTCTTGGAAGACCGGAAGCTGTGTGGTTCATAAAAACATGTTCTTACTCAATATCAAGCCACGATTATTGTTTTTAATTTTAAATCGTATAATGTTGGACTTTTTTTGTCGTCTGTGAGGAAAATAAATGGAGCTCAGAGCCTCAGGATAGTGAAATCTGTATTTTTCTTATCTTTTTTTCCTTCTAATTTGTTATTATTTTCTAAATAACACACTTCCAAGACCCGACCGGACGAAAAGACGTGTTGCAGGCACGAAACACACTACCAATATAATTACATTGCTTTTAAAATCGTTCTGTGTGACACGAAAAAAAGGGGAAAATCGTGTTGGTGAACACGAATCAATGGATTAAATGTCGTGAGATTGTGTTGTTTTATACCAGAGAAACTTTCATAACAGCGTTGTGATGCCAAACAACATCAATTCATACTGACACATATTCACTTGAGGGGAATTGGGGATGGGGTATATTTATCAGCAGCTTGTGTGACAGTCAGAGAGTGAATACTTTACAGCCACCGCCGTGAGTTAACGGGAGAATAAACTCCGGTGGACGAGCAGCACTGCAGCGGTCGGTAAATGCCGCTGAAACACATTAATAAACAATGAACCACGGCACTCTGGAGAAAAGTATGAGGTTGGAGAAGTAGTTATTTAATTTAATCTGGCTGCGTATGATTAAATGCAACACGATCATCGACCCGACGCAGTCCCCCGTTGTTGTTGTTGTGAGCGCCGTTGGGGAGAAAATCAGCGACTTAAACGGTGACGTCATGACGCAGCAGCGGCAGCACCAGTCGGGCTCTGGGCGGTGTGAACACAACGGGGGCTGAAAAGAAAAACCGGTTCCGAACCAGAAGAGCGCAAGCACGGAGCTAGAACGGGAGCTGCGTTGGTGTGAAAGGGGCATAAGAGGTGGTTCTCACTCAAGTTAGCTTGTTATTAAAATCCTAAAGGCCTAAAATATCAAAAACACTAGTGTGTTCCTGTATCTTACCTAAATGACCTAAACCAATACAAAGAACACACCAGGCCTAGAAACCGGTCAGAGAGAGGGAACCTGCTGCCCCAGGCTCACCAGCCTCTGAGCTACAGCTTCATTTAACTGGGGGAGAGTGTGTTCCTATTAAAGGATTCTAGTACCCCTTCAAAAAAGGAGAAAAATAACAAGAACCAGAGACGGAGATAGAAGCCTGGTAAATACGTCATGGTAAGTGGTCATGCATGCATGTTGCATAGACAAATGTTTCATATCTCAGACTAGGTGTAGGTGAAGCCCAGAATCCTCACCTGGCTGTCCAGGTAAATAAGGTTCCTCTGGAGGTGATGAGAGAGAACATCAGGTCTGCAGGAGGCGCAGAAGAAGAAGAAGAAGAAGAAGAAGAATAAGAAGAAGAGAAGAAGAAGAAGAAGAAGAAGAAGAAGAAGAAGACGAGGAAAGAAGAAGAAGAAGAGAAGAAGAAGAAGAGAGGAAGCAGGAAGTGACAGGACAAGGAGGGAAAGGATGAAGAAGAAGAAGTCAAAGGCACATTTTCAAAAGGAAGAAATATAGCATCAGAAGGGAAGGCAGAACATGTGATGTCAGAGGGTCATTACCATGGCAACACTACATATTTTATTTTCTGTCATTCACTTTTCAGTGAAAGTAATACCAGGGAACATGTTTTAGCTGCCTCTACTTAACCACAGTTTATTTATCATAACAACAATCCTCCTCCAACTATAACCAGACTGTAGTTGTAATGCACAGATGATGGAGAAAGGAAGAGTTTTAAAACGGTTGGCATTGAACGGATAAACACCTCATTCAATAATAAACTGTATTTAGCAGAATCCTACAGAGAAGTCATGTTAGATGTGAATAGTGGACGGTTAGTGTTGTAGTTCTCAAGACCACTATTTAACGGTCTTGGTCTTGTCTCGGTATCGACCGCATTTGGTCTCGGTCTTGTCTCGGTCTCGGAACCTATAGGTCTCGAGATGTTATGTCAAGACCGGTCGAGACCGTTCTTATTATACATCCATGGTCGAGACCACAGCTGTTGCTGGGGATGTGATTGGATGTAAAACGCCCTGTTAAAAAAATGCAACTAATAACGTGACTCTTTGCCCTCATGCGCCGCAATGTTTGTAAACAGGGCACTGGTCTATACCGGCTGATACCCCCCCACCTCTCGCCGTTCACACACACACTCAAACGGTCTTGCAGTGAAGATGTTGCAAAGTGTGTGTGTGGCTTACGAGCTTTCAGTGACGCAAACTCCTGAGTGTGAGAGAGAGGGAGAGAGAGAGAGAATGTGTATGTGTGTGTGTGTGTGTGTGTGTGTGTGTGTGTGTGTGTGTGTGTGTTAAAGGGTTTTCCTTCATCCTGTGTGTGTTTGTCTACAAAAGTGGTTCCTGGTTGGTTTGATTTTTGTTTGTTGCCTAGACCTATATACCGTACAATGCATATTATGATGTTACACATGATATTGTAAGTGTATCATGTAGTGTTGGATTCATAGTAGTCTGGTTCCGGTCTTGACTCGGTCTCGCCCTGCCTTGGTCTTGATCTTGACTTGGTCTCGACCTCTTAAAGTCTTGGTCTTGACTTGGTCTCGACCTCTTAAGGTCTTGACTTGGTCTCGACCTCTTAAGGTCTTGACTTGGTCTCTACCCTCTTCAAGTCTTGGTCTTGACTTGGTCTCGACCTCTTAAGGTCTTGACTTGGTCCTCGACCTCTTAAAGTCTTGGTCTTGCTACTCTCCGGTCTTGGTAATGTATTGGTCTCGGATAAGGTGGTCTCTCGACTACAAAACTAGTGGACGGGTTGATTATCATGAAGCAAGAGAAGTAGAATCAGAAGGTTGATGCAGCGATGATGATGAGGCAGCTGGGTTCTCTGCTCCTACAAAAGTATTTTGTTCACACACGCATGGAGGGCTGTCCAATACCTTCAGCAGATATTTACAGCCAATAAAAACCCAGGACTAATGTGGCTATGATGTGAAAGAGAATAGAATGAGTCTCTGTCCACAGGTGCTGCAGTACAGTTAGTTAACAACATACATGACTTTACAGGTATGCAGCCTTCAAGACAAGGGAAACAAACCACATCTTAACACTATCACCACATTACCATATCCAAAATCCCAGTTAATACAGAATGTAGTCTCATATCACAATAACAAATCACAAGCATTTCATTGGCTAGGTCTAAACACATGCAAATGTTTGAAGTGTTCGGTCCGGTCAACCAAAGAAACATGACTACATGCAAGTCTGCATGTTGTCTGATGCATCAGCACAGGAGCCTGGGGGGGGGGGGGGCCATGCATGGACAGGAGCAGTGTCCCCATACAGAAATACACATGCTCAAACACTCTCCCACACACAGATGCAAAAGAAAGCCCATAAATAAACACACCAATCCACAAAATGCCCAACAAAATGAAACCCTCCAACCATAATGTACAATAAAACAAGAAAGAAACTCCAGGAGGAAATTGAGTTTGGGGTGTTCATCGAGCCAAGTGAAAGACTTTAGTATTTACCAAACACAACAACACCTGCAGCTGGTCAAACTGTAATCTGACGTCTAAAGTAAACCTGTCTCTGTGTGAAGTGTTAAAGAAGATCTTCTGGCACCAAAGAGAAAATCCCAGTTTCGCTGCACTGTTGCTATGGTTACTTGTTACTGCACTGGTGACCTGGGTCGGAGATACAGTCGATACTTACACAAGTTGCAGTGAGTAGTGTCTTGTTCCTCAACCAACATCCAGTAGATGCTTTATGATTTTCACCCACCAGCCCCTCACTGACCATGATCTGATTTAGACAACTGTCAACCCAACTTTAACTGCGGCTAATATTTTGATTTTGTCTATAAGTTTTGTGGCACTTGTCCCCAATATGTACCCCAAGGTCGATTCCTATGTACATGAGATGTTATTAACTGTCACCACAGAGGTTTTTAAGGATCCATTAGCCAGTGCTCTGGAAGAAGGATACCAAATGTAAGACAATTCATCTATGGGCATTATCTCTGCTCCAATTTCACTTTACAATGGTACTGATAATGTCAACTTGGTGGTACTGACGCAAGTCTGCAGACCATACACGTCACCTAGGAACTATGAATATCTGAACCATATTTTGTGCCAATGTACATGTCAAGCTATTGAACTGGATGAGTGGGAACTGCTGATAGTGATAGATCAGTTCTACTCTGCGGATTATCAATATCTATACATGATTTCTTGACAATCGAACAGTTGTTGAGTTATATCTGTCTGGACATAAGAAGTGGACCAGTGCAGTCTTTGGCTCGCGGATGAACACACATCTTTCAGAACACACCAAAGCAATTTCATTCAGAGTCAGATTGAATAGTCTCACACAAAGAACCTTGCCTTGCAAATACACACAGGATTTGGATTTGACAGCTTGTTGGGAAAGCACAAATGCGTGCATGCACACACACGTACAGTTCTGTATACACCCAGTGCTGACCTTAGCGTTGGGCCCCTCCAGACCCAGGGCCATGAGCTGAGACACTGTGTGCTCCCGCAGGCTGCTGATCTCCGCCTGCTGCCGGCGCAGCTTGATCAGGAGCAGCGTCAGCTCCTCGGGCTGCCACAGCAACACACAGAGAAGAAGAGCTGCCTCACTGACATCATCACCATGATGCAGGGATCTGCTACGGCAACCATTTAAGAACAATTCATTCCCTATTATGAGATGATGTATTCAAGCTCTTTTAGATCTGGATGCAGTTTATTATAAGTGATGGCACTTTAGCTTCTGCTAAACTGCTACCCCAGGTCTACCCAGCCTGCTTTTTACATCCAGGTCAGTTAGTTAGTTTATATTTATTTATTCAGGAAATGTCATTGAGATCAAGATTTGCAATCTCGCAGAACAACATACGTACCTACACAAGAAACAGTGTGAACCGAAACCTCAGCAGGGGTGGTTTACTAGAAAAGTATAATATGAGGGGCGCGGAGCTTGTATATAAGATATATAAAGTATCTCGAGAACATGTCGCCCAGTATACTATACAAGATGGCGCCGCAGCGGAAACAACAACTTGACATCGGAGCTCTGTGAAATCAAAGCTGTCTCTAATTCGACACCATCTTCATATTTACATTACATTACATTACATTTTAGCTGACGCTTTTATCCAAAGCGACTTACAATAAGTACATTCGACCAGGAAGACACAACCTTGAAGAAACAAAATCATATAAGTACATCAGGTTTCATAGAGCCAAACATTTCAAGTGCTACTCAACTGGCTTTAGGTAAGCCAGTCCTTTATTAGTATAAAAGTGCTTCGTTAATAGTTCTAACGCTCGAAGTGGAGTCGAAAGAGATGAGTTTTCAGTTTGCGCCGGAAGATGTGCAAGCTATCTGCCGTCCTGATGTCAATGGGGAGCTCATTCCACCATCTTGGAGCCAGGACAGCAAACCACGTGTTTTCGCCAATGGGAACTTGGGTCCCCCTCGCAGCGAGGGCGCAACGAGTCGTTTGGCTGATGCAGAGCGTAGTGCACGTGCTGGGGTGTACGGTTTAACCATGTCCTGGATGTAGGAAGGGCCAGATCCATTCGCAGCATGGTAAGCAAGTACCAGTGTCTTGAAGTGGATTCTAGCAGTTACCGGAAGCCAGTGAAGGGAGCGGAGGAGCGGAGTGGTGTGGAAGAATTTAGGAAGGTTGAAGACCAGACGAGCCGCTGCATTCTGGATGAGCTGCAGAGGTCGGATGGCACATGCAGGTAGACCAGCCAGGAGGGAGATGCAGTAGTCTAGGCGTGAGATGACGAGAGCCTGGACCAGAACCTGAGTCGCTTTCTGAGTCAGCTGGGGACGTATCTTCCTGATGTTGTAAAGCGTGTATCTGCAGCAACGGGTTGTAGCAGCGATGTTTGCAGTGAAGGACAGGTTGTTATCTAGGGTCACACCCAGATTCCTTGCAGTCTGAGTCGGGGAAACAACTGAGGTGCCGATGTTGATTGTTAGGTCAAGAGTGGGACAATCTTTTCCCGGAGGAAGAGCAGCTCAGTCTTGTCAAGGTTGAGCTTGAGGTGGTGAGCAGACATCCACTGAGAGATGTCAGCTAGACAAGCAGAGATGCGTGCGACGACCTGGGTCTCTGAGCGGGGAAAAGGACAGAATTAATTGGGTGTCGTCAGCGTAGCAGTGGTAAGAAAAACCATGCTGGCTAATGACTGATCCGAGCGAGTTTGTGTACACGGAGAAGAGGAGGGGACCAAGAACAGAGCCCTGAGGGACCCCCGTAGTTAATTGACAAGGGTCGGACTCAGACCCTCTCCAAGTCACCCTGTAGGTACGGTCTTTCAGGTATGAGGTGAGGAGGGAAAGTGCAGAGCCTGAAACTCCAAGTTTTTGGAGAGTGCGAAGGAGGATCTGATGATTCACCGTGTCGAATGCGGCAGACAGGTCCAATAGGATGATGACAGAGGAGAGTGATGCAGTTTTAGCAGTGTGCAGTTCCTCAGAGACAGCAATGAGAGCAGTTTCTGTGGAGTGACCTGCCTTGAAACCAGACTGGTGCGGATCCAGAAGGTTGTTCTGATTGAGATAACAGGAGAGTTGTTTAAAGACAGCGCGTTCAAGTGATTTAGACAGGAACGGGAGGAGAGAGACAGGCCTGTAGTTTATAACATCAGACGGGTTGAGAGTGGGTTTCTTTATTATATTAAATATAATAAATATTATATTTCTGATAAACGTTTTCCATCAAACTGCAGGCACATTATCCACAGTCTGCTTCAAACTGAGATACAGTCCTCATCCTTGATCGCTGTTGCTCCAATTTAAAAAGCAAATGTAATTTGACTCATCGCACTGCATGTTTGTGAGCACTGTCATTAGAGACAACTGTATTGTCAATATTACATTTAACCAGCTGAGACAAAAGAGAAAATAGAAGCAGTTAAGAGTCTGCTGGGAACAACATCAGTGAGATAGACGTGAGTTCACTGAAATCAAGGGATTATATCTCACAGTGTTCAGTGTCGGGGGGGGGCTCTTACCGTCTTGCCCTGCAGGGACTGAGGGGTGATGGACGGGGGAGGGACGCCCCCTGCTATGGACCGCCGATCAACAGTGTAGCCGTGCTGTCGGGGGGAGGGATGAGAAAGGAGTGAAATCGACAGTAGAAGTTATTCTGGGATTCATTTCAGTAAGGGGATTCATTAAGTACAATTAGTTCAAAGGAGAAAAATGAAGAATCCCCTGTATGACTCCACTTATGATATTGCTGTTCATGCATTACTTCTCACTGCTGTCCTGAGCCTCAAGCCCCCCTCAGCGGCCCCCAGGTGATCCGAGGGGATAGCTAACTGAGGGAGAACTAGCTACACATAGAGTAGAAACCAAACCCTGTTCACATGATGACATTTGTTGCACACTGGACGAAGGAGTAGATATTGTATGTATTGTATTTACATGTATTTTTGTGATGCAGCACCTGCATACTGCATAATGCAGGGTAGTGAGCAGGCCCAGAGTCCACTGTGTCTGGAACTTCCGTTGACACACATTTCATATCACTCTTACGTAAACATGTCCAAACTAGTGTGTATATGTAATGTAAAGGTGCTTTGGGAACACTTGAAAAAATGGTAATGAATTATTATTAGTTATTATTATATGATGTGGACTGGAGGATAGATGTATTATATTAGCTTATTGATTTTGTTAGTGTAGATTGTTACTTAGTCGGATTAAAATGTAAAAAGTAATTTAGCCAATTCAAACCAAAGTATTGCAAAGCCCTTAAACTGTATGTAATCACTCTGCAAGAGGAACATCAGAGCATTTAAAGAGGGAGCATCATTAAAACGAGAGGTAACAATAGGAAACAGTCAGCCATGGTTAACACTGCTGTCTGTTTGACCAACCATCTCATGCGCTCTATGTTAGGAGCAGAACAATGATCGGACTCAATACTAGTGTTAATTTCGTTGACTAAAACTATGACGAGTATGTTCGTCAACGACCTTTTTTTCCATGACGAAAACGAGACGATGACGAGACGGCACCGACGGCAGTAAACAATAACTGTAACGAAATCATCATGCAATATCGTTGACGAAAAGTGACGAGACGAAAATGTAGTTTACTAAATAAAAACTATGCCAAAATCTCTCTTTACTTTCGTTGACGAAAAATGAGGAGACGAAATATTATCAAAGATAACGTTACATCTCTGATAGTCGGTTTTTCTCCCAGCAGTTCCATTTCCGGTGCTGCGGCAGGGCAGCAGCTGTGTGTCCGTGCTGCGCGCGGCGGTACATTTGAATTACACCGGGCAGCGGCACACTGTGAACTGTCAGGAAGACTCGGATCTAACTCATGGTCTAACTAACCTTATTTAACAGAAAATAAAATGGCAACAACAGGGCTTGGGAGCAGTGGTCGCACTCGCGTTAACCGAAGACCCCCCCGTCAGCGCGAGTGAGTGATAAATTGTGCACTCGACGGATAATAATGGATTATGACGGAAATGTTACGATCCTGTCCGTCAAAATGACTGACAACGAAAAAGTCTAAGAGCCACCACTGCTTGGGGAGAAAAGAAACATTGATATTGGGCCCATTTCGCTACATGAGGGCGGAGATAAAAAAGCGAATGCAATTGTTTTATCAGAAGGGAAGCAATGTGGCCATAACACAAGCTGGTGAAAACACCACAAACCTGAGCAGATCCCTCTCTGCAAAGCTGCATTCTTTTAATCATTCAGACCTGTGTTTTTTCATCAAATAAGGACAAGATATAATCTTATTTATTTATATATACTAAAATGACAAATTATTGGGTTTTGGCTAGACTAGTTGACTGAAATGTTCTATATAATCTGATGACTAAAAAAGACTCAAACAGTTTTTTATATGACAAAAAGTAGACTAAAAGAATTAGTTTTCTTTGACTAAAATAGACTAAAAATGCTCAGACTTTTAGTCGACTAAATCTTGACTCAAATGTTTACTGTTTTAGTCGACTAAAATAAGACTAAAATGCTCAGACTTTTAGTCGACTAAAACTTGACTAAATAAAAACAGGATGAAGGTGACTAAATATGACTAAAACTAAAAAGAACATTTAACACAGGACTAAGACTAAAACTAAATTAAAAAATAGCTGACGAAATTAACACTACTCAATACATGTCAATGTAATTTAATTCTGCAGCTACACTGGGCTACATTTATGTATTGCTTGAGGTAGAACATTGTTAAACCAGAAAAGACAAAGTAAAATAAAAACCCCTCATAAAGCCATTCAATATTATATTTAATTTTACCCGTAAAAAAGAACAGACAGCAAAAAGCAGGCAGCTTCTCCATTGCCCCGACACTCTAACTGTAATATTTTCATTAGTTTTAATTATCTAGAAAAATGTATCCTATAATGCTGTTCTTAAATAATGTCTACTTAATAGGGGTGTAACGGTTCACAAACATTTCGGTTTGGTACGTACCTCGGTTTTTAGGTCACGGTTCGGTTCGGTACGTTTTCGGTACAGCAGAACAAATTATCACAAAACATAACATATTTTTTAAAAATTATTATTAAACTGTGAATAATGTATTCACTCAAATAAATACAAAATATAATAAAATAAACATTAAGGTGCAGCTTTTCGATGAACTGAAATAATCTGTATTTGAACTGTACTAGCACCTAAGCAGCCAGTTTGACATTATGACTTGCTTGTCATTGTATTTTCATGTTTTTTTAAAGAAAGATGAACTTGTCCACATTGCTTGCCGAAAGAGGCAGATCTGCTGGCACTAACAATGTCTCTTGTGGAGAACACCCTCTCTAGTGACAGAGGTAGTAGCAGACAGCCAGGTAGCGCTTTGCTAACATGGCAACATAAGGATATATTGGCGTTTGTAATAGCTTTGGCTCGGTCCTGAACTTGTTGCGAGTGGTCGAGGCTTAATAATGCTAGCGGGAGTTGGGTTTGCACTTCAGTCTTTTGGTACCGGTGATATTCACGTTCGGGTGATGCCTTTTCAAATGAGTGTGCAAGTTTGATGTATTGCCAGCCGCGTAACTAATTTTAGTTGAACAATGCCGACAAACAGCTTTGGTTCGGTCCACCTTGTCTTTGTCCGTCATCCTTGTACGTAACTGCGAAACCAAAATGTTCCCAAACCGGAGACTTCAATGATGCTGGAGGATTTTCCAGCTCAACTTTATCTGCGTTCGCTATTTCGACAGTTCCTCAAATGACTGACTACATTTGACGCATCCCTCTGACCAGCTCTCATAGTATGCCTCTCGTCCAATGAAATGACTTGCTCGCTCGCGTTGAACACAATGTGAGCAAATTACTCTGAATGCTGCGACGCAGCACCTGAGATTACTTCCAAGAAGTTGTTCACGTTCTCAATTTTTATGTTTAACGTTATTATTCGTACACACGTGTACCGAAGTAATTTACCGAATAATTTCGGTACGGGTACCGTTACACCCCTACTACTTAATGTTCCACTTTACATCGGCCTGTTACGCAACCCTTTTTTACTTTTATAAAGCGCTTTGTAGTGCTGTTTTTGACTGGAGTTTCACTCTCATCTTTGAGTCAAACCACAGTGCCAATGTACCTTTGCAGGGAGGGTCCTGTGCCAGGGGTCAGGGGTCTCCCTCCTGAAGACGGGCGAGGACACCTCGGAGTGGGAGCTGCTGGGGTTGTGGGGGGCCTGCTGGCGAGGGGGGGGGAGGGTGCTGTAGAGAGCCAGGGAGCCGTGAGAGGGTGAGGGGGGGATGGAGTGTGCCACGTGTTCCGAGATGTTGCCCATGGTCTTAGCGCTGGGCAGAGTGCCGTAATGCCCCCCCGCTGCAACACCAGGAGAGAAGGATGTCAAATGGGGGGAGAAGTTTATGATTTCAAAATAGAGAGGTTCAAATAATTTACATTCCTAATTAAGGGTCCGTTATCCGGAAATCATGCCTTCTCACTCTTTTTTTTTTAACTCGTAATTTGCAACATTCTAATGTGAAGACACATTCTATTGTCTGACACCTAAAGTGGAACCGCAGGGAACAGACGCACTGACTCATCCCACTTTTGACGGATTAAAGTGGATTATACAGCTCTAACTATTTGAAAGAAAGGTTAAAGTATAATTCTTAAAGTACATATAAGACTAGTGGTATTTGCTTTCGCCATGACAAGGATGCTCAAAAAGCCAGAGTGTTAGAAGACACTTAGCTTTGTTAGCCAACTAGGCTAATTTGGACAATTCCCCTTCTTAGTCTTCCTGGAGGACAGGAAGTGGTCTGTACCTGTTGGCATAGCCAGACTCTGCCTGCGAAAGGCCTGCCTCTGCTGCCACTCGTACAGCTGCCACATGGTGTCGTCCCTCATGGACCTCCTCCTCTCCCACCATGATGCCGGTACTGGTGGAGGCGGGGCGGAGGGCCCGGTCATACAGGGAGTCCGCCGCGCTGCAGATGCTGTCGGGCCGGGCCAGGCTGTTGCGGGGAAGTGTGCGGTACCCCTCTGGGTACCGCGGAACCATCAGGGCCCGGTGGCTGGGCATGTTCCTCGGTAAGGTCTGGTAGGACGTTACACTGGAACAGAAAAAAGATGAGTAGTTAGTTACTCATCACTAACCACCACAGCCAAGGCGTGATCATTGGGTCGGAGGTTAGTTTGCCAGGTTTATCCAGGGTATCTGGATTCTGTGTTGACTCAAACAAGAAAAATAAAGGTAGTTATAAATGTCATTTGTTTGTGTTTTGATTCATCATCTAATGGAAGAAAAAGGAAAATGTGGTGCATCAGCGTTTGCAATGTATTGCATTTTAAAAGGAAAGTTTTTATGATAATAATAAAAGTAGTTTTAATAAAGGCTCCCACAACTAACAGTGTGGAAAGCAGACAGGTGGAACAGGGAAAACCCATCGTGTGATTTCCAGGTGGGTTAACTGTAGAGTGGTAACCCTCAGTTTGCCAGTTTCAACTCAAGGACAATTCAACTTGTTGACCACAAACCCCTCAAGCTAAAAAACCATAGACACAGCGTGGTGTTTGAAGTGTGGCTCGCAACCCAACCCTTCAAAGAAGGGGCTGAATGGTAAAAAGTTTTAAATATATTTTGGTGTATTACTCATTTACAACTTCATAACCTAAGTTCATGAATCCCAATGACATAAAGCAGTTATACAAAATAAATTCAGTGGTAAGAGCCACATTATACAGACCATATTCCTGTTAGATAGGTCATTAGAAAGTAAGATGCAAATTAGCAAAAGACGGTAGCAAATATATTATGTATTTTTTTCTGACCTGAAATAATTTACTGTTTTGTGAAAATGTATAAATGTGAACTGAATGGATGAGTAATTGTTTAAACCAGAGTGTGATTCATAAATCTGGTCTCTGAAGCCGGAGGCGAGATTGTCTGTTTGTCCGGCAGCACCAACACCTGATCTGCCGGATTTTGAAGCCCCTCTTTAGTTTTTCACCTGCAGGGCCCAGAGTGAAATGCTTTTGTGAGCACAAACTAGAGGGGAACAGCAAGCACCAGTGTGATTTTGGTGAAGTTGTGACTATCCTGGCCAAAATTACAGGGGGCGCTTCAAAATCCGGCAGCTCTAACAACTGCACTGCCGGATATGGAACCTCCTCTTTAGTTTTGTTCCTGCAGGGCCCAGAGTGAAATGCTTTTGTGAGCATAAACTAGAGGGGAACAGCAAGCACCAGTGTGATTTTGGTGAAGTTGTGACTGTCCTGGACAAAGTTGTAGGGGGGGTGCCATATCTGGCAGGAGAAATACCTGCTCTGCTGAACATGTTATAGAGAACAGTGCAGATCTAAAATAAGGAACATTAATAGTGTGATATCGGCACAGATATAAGATCAATAATACACTTTATTTTAGGGCACCTTTCAAAGCATTCAATGTCACCTTAAAATACAATAAAAAATAAAATATGAGTGGCATTACAATACAAACATGTGTTGAGTAGGAAACCACAGAGGAAAATGACATTCAAAGGAGCAATTAAAGCGAGTGAAGCCAGTTTGAACACATTATCTTTTAGGCTTGCTTGAAAATAACACAGTGTCTGACATATGTTATATCATTACTGTCATATAATTGCTTACTATTCGTGGTTATCAGACACTTAAACAACAGAGAAGGTTTTAAGAAATAGGACTATACTGACAAATCACATATTATCCTGTCATTGTCTGTTCTGTAGGAAGGAGGAATATAACAGAGTGGGACTGCACTCAAAAACGGAAGTTTGTTCCAATACGAAGATTGTGACTATCTGAAAAGTGTCCTTAAAACGAGCCTCCTCGCAATTGTATGCACATTATTTATTCAGCCGTTTGCTGTTTAATCTGATGGGAAATATATCATTCAAAAGAGAGAAAAGCTTTTTTAACTAGACAAACTCTCAATACAGGCGATGACGTCACGTTTGCGCGTCCCCGCGAACTGGGCTTCAATCGACGGCAAGGCTTCAATCTACGGCACAACACCGGCCCGTCTCTCCCCCATTCTCATTGAGTATTTTACAAAGAGTGAAACAAACAGCACCCCTCTAGATGTTATGGTGAAACAGTAGATTGCACTCACTGTTGCGAGAGGAGGCCAGCCGAATCTGGCTTCCCTTGGTGAAAAAAAATGGAGGGATTGACCAATCAGATGAGGCTCACATGATGCCCCTGCCAACCTGTGATTGGTCCGGGCCATGCCAAGGGAAGCCAGAGGCGGCTGGCTTTCCTTGCCTCACAATCCAATCAAACCGCATCAACTTAGTGTTGCAGTGACGCCTCCTAAAACCCGGAAGTAAGCTGCTCTCGGTTTCCCTCGACAAAAAAGCAATGGGATTTCTCCATAAGATTTAGGAAAATAGCTCGAAATAAGGTCAGTGGAAAACGAACCTGTTAGATAAATGCACGTTTTGTTCAGTCGGATAATATCCACATGTCTACCCTACTTTTATAATTTTCAAATCATAAATCTAATCGATAGAAGATAGATAGCATCACTGCACCACTCTCACCGCCGTTAGAAAGTAGCAAGTGTAGTGCAAGTAGCAAGTAGCAAGTGCAATTATGGAGGGTGGAGATTTGGAGTATTTCATCAAAAATAATTGTACTAAACTTCCGCTACAGCAGCAGCAACAAATACAATCTGATGACAGGCCAATGCCCAAACTGGAGCTGTGTACAGCGAGGAAAAAAGGAGCGAATCGGACGTAAAACGTTAAAGGTCTCCTGATTTAGTTTGTGAATGAATGCTTATTAGAGTTTCGGCTGGAGAGTGCGTGCGGACCTGTCTGTTAGATCAGTGGTTCCCAAACTTTTTGTGCCCAAGGCACACCAAAGGACAAGTAAAAATCTCATGGCACACCTATTGTGCAAAATAGCCCTTATAACACGTGTTATCACTCATATCATGTAAAATATCTGTAAATGTGCATAATTATTTACTAATGCCAAAAACAATGTGACAAAGACAACTATATTACTCATGAAATATTTATTAACGAAATATTTCAGAAATTAATTTGAAACTTTATGAAATTAGGCTTCATCAAAGCAGCAACACTCATTTAAACCAGACAGTTCACAAAATAAAAAATGAGGCAAGGAAACTCAGCAGAAATTCAGCACAGAGAACTGTCAATGCAAGGAAGCTGCACGGTCCATGGTCCTGAACTACAAATTATAAATGTAACATTTCAGCAATCAGCATTGAAACATGTGCTATTGTAAATATTTTGCCGACTTACAAATTTGTGAGATACATGTGCCTGTCGGGGCGCACAGGATTTTTTAATCCTTGGTGGCACTGAGGAGAGGGCCACTCGCAAGTCCTGTTCAACAGAGAGCCGTGACCTCCTGTTGTTCTTCATGTAAACCAGAGTAGAGAACGCTAACTCCAGAGATGGGGTCGTTACTAAAAAAATGTAATATATTACATATTACTTTAAAAAACAAGTAATATATTACACTACTTCGTTACTATCTACATAAAGTAACTCGTTACTTTACTCGCCGAGCACGTACGAACTGCGCATGCGTGAGTGGCAATAACTTTCCTTACCAGCCGGCGGCGGTAGTGTGTATTTGTCATTCAAAACAGGCGACAACCGTAAGACAGAGAAGAAGAACAGACTACGTGATATAAACAAACAACAAATAGCGTGTGCGGTAGCTTCACCTTAGCATGTGTTCTTTGCAGGTGTTTGTTGAGGTTTGACCACGTGGTGTTTCCAGCAGTGGATAACAGCTTCTGGCCTGGACACAGTTTGCACCTCACCGTCACATTCCTGTCTATTCTTCGGACGAACTCAAAATAATGGGCATACCTCCACCCCTCGAAAGTTATCGCTGACTCAGCCATGTTTATGCAGCACTGCACGTGGAGATGTGGACGCGCAAGTCGCACAGATTACGTACATATAAACCTACAAAGTACTGATATAGTAAATTAAATAATTATTTTTGTGTAGTTGGATATTGCAATAATAACGTATGGTTGTCACAAAATCCCACGGCACACCCGGACTTGCCTCACGGCACACCAGTGTGCCGCGGCACACCGTTTGGGAACCACTGGGTTAGATAACAGGCGTGTGTAACTCCTGCATCTGATACAAATGTGTGTAAAATGATACCGGGTGCTGTAATCACTCATCTGGTTACGTTATTACATTGACCACCACACCCCCGACCCAAAAGAAAGGACGTATTATTGGCTTCCCCTAATTTTTTCCCCACGCCACGCTACTGGAAACTATATCATTTCCTTTTGGAGGGCATGCATAACACGGCATAACACCAGAGCCTCGCTGCGGGGAAACGTTGGCGCTGTTCCGAGTTTGTTCTAATCTGTCAAAATGACAGACTGCTTTCAGATTTTTCCGTCATTGATAAATAAAATATTCGGTTAACGCGACCACTGCTGTCCCAGAAACATCAGTACCAAGCGAGAGAGTTCTTTCCAGAGCAGGGGATATTGTAAATGCCCAAACATCCCAGCTTATAAATACCTGGAAATGTGGACATTCTCATATTCCTAAAAACCTGTCTGATGATGCTGAGTGAGTGACTAGTGAGTTTGAGTTGAGTTACTTGAAAAACTAAAGTGAAACTTGATTTATTTTATTGCAGGGTCTGATTATTAAATGTCCTTGTTTATGTGTGAGATGCAGTGGCACAAAGAACATGCCTACTTTGTTTGGTAGTACTATAGGTACAAAAACACTGGTTTTCTTGTTCCAGTCTGTTACTGTCACTTTGTTTACACTTTAAAATACTGCTATCCTACTAAAATGCTGTACAAATCAGATTTATTATGTAATAAAGAAACATTTTCAGAGTAAAACAATGTTGAAAAAAAATTTGAATTTGTTTTCTTCTTTATTATTCAATATCGCGATAAATACCGAACCGTGGACTTGTTATCGCGATATTATCGTACCGTGAGTTTTTGGTATCGTTACATCCCTAATAATTTGCCTGTCAGTGTTATTTATATATATATCTTTGATTATAATTACTGATGCATATGGTAGCAATGTGGTAGCAGCAGTACTTTAAGGTTGCCAGCCACAATGCTTAAATAGTTTCTTTCTGCTTCAGAGAGCTGAAGCAGAAAGAAACTATTTAAGCATTGTGGCTGATTTAAATTACATTATATACTGCTGGGTAGCTTGTGAACCCAGACGCAGACGTAGCGGACGTAAAAGTCGGGACGCGTTCTTTGGTCTCAGGTTGGTGTGTAGCGGCATTTACACACCAAACTGACACCAAAGAACCGTCGGGATGTGTCGCCTCATGTCTCCTACGTCTTGGCCATGTTTCACACTGGAACACACCGCAAAGACTTCAGCCGAGGGCCAAGTAGCACGTACGAACTGCGCATGCGTGAGTGGCAATAACTCTCCTTACCAGCAGACGGCGGTAGTGTGTATTCGTCATTCAAAAGAGGCAACAACCGGAAGACAGACTGCGTGATAACCGAGAGAAGAAGAACAGACGTGATATAAACAAACAACAAAAAGTGTGTGCGTTCCATTTTCACTCTACAGCAGTGTTTCTCAAACTTGTTCGTACCAAGGACCACTTAACCAATAAAAAAACACTCGCGGACCACCTAACTCCACAAATATCCAAAAACACATCGTTTTTCTAGAACAGATTACAAATCGCCTGAAAATGGTACAAACAGGCGGCTACATGTGTGACGAAGGTGTTGCACTGGGCTATGTTAAGCAATCAAACTTAAGCTCGCTCCATTGCGGAGATATTCCCGTGAGAGTGCGGAAAACTTACATTTATTCATTTATTTAAAATGGGAAATCTCATCTCCTGCTCAAAAGACTTCGGACTCGACTTGGACTCGTGTTTTGGGACTCGTGAACAATCATTGTGTTTTCTATTTTTGGCGTATTAAAGGTGGGGTAGGTAAGTTTGAGAAACCGGCTCGAGATCGCTAGAATTTGAAAATACACAACCGGAGAAAATCTGCCACTTCCTCACAGAGCCCCTCCTCCAACACACACGAACGCGCACATGACCAATAAGAGATAAGTTTGTGCCCCGATGGGAGGCTGACAGGCAGGTAGGCCATCCAGTTATTATAGCCGGGCCGGCTAAAATGATTGGTCGTGCTTTTTACAGTATTACGGCTTCCACAGATGACATTTTTTAATGGATTTTTTTGTCAAAGCACTTAAGATATTCATTGCTATCGGGATGTTAAGAGCATTCCATGGAATATAACAAAAAGTGTATCTCGAGCCGGTTTCTCAAACTTACCTACCCCACCTTTAACATTAATATCATGGTAACATCATGGTAACACCATGGCGACAGGCCGCACACCTGCAGCTGTCCCGCTTGTAATTAGGTTAAACTATAAAAACTTCGAACAAAACGCCGGCGGCACCAACAAAAGGAGCGCACACTGCAAAGTCTGCAATATTAAAATCAAGGATGCTGGTGCAACAACGTCAAATTTCATCAGGCACTTGAAAACTCACCCGGAGAGGTCAGTCACATTAACGCATATGGACGGTTAGCAAACATGTTTAGCTCAGCATCAGCTATGTAATGTTAACTTAGCTTGCTACTAGCTTTGTAACTGAATATTTGAAAAGATGAGTGAATGTTTGCTTGTCACACTTGTTTGCGTTGAGTGGCGTTGACATCCAACTCTTGACATGACATAAAAAAGGTCGGTAACGTTAATCATTACGTTCCGCTGCCACTGGCTAACGTTAAACGTAGAAAAATACATAGTTACATACATAAATACATCTGTCTTTATAGGCAGGTTACAGGTTTATTGTTGACCACGTAATGTTAATGTTACAGGTTTATCAGGTTACCATTACACTGGGTTTGAGTGAGAGGATAGAGGAATATGTTTATTTATAGTAGACTTAAAAGATGTAATTAGAGACCCAGTGTAATTAAACAATACGGTTGCAGAGGTCAAATTTTAACATTTGTGTCCACTGGCCAAATGGCTAGCCTAGTGAATGTTGAAATGTTACCAGCCACTCAATACAACATACAGTACCAGCCACTTGCATGATTTACCAGCATCTGGCTGGTAAATGGTGTTAATGGTAGATATCTCTTTTGGAACAGGTCATGTTTTAATATCACCAGTTCAGTATATTTCAGATAATATTGCAGCAATAGTTTTTTAGTTGCAAATGGTACAGAACAAATGTTTACTTTTAAGTACTTTTAACACAGTTTCCCTGCGGGGGATTAATAAAGTATTTGTGATACTGATTTCTGATTCTGAAGTGTTTTGCTTATAAGTTGTTTGGATTTAGCTAAAGTGTGATGTTTTTCCTCATATTGCATTGCAATAGCCTGTTTAAAGTGATCATATAACAAACTACTAATCAGTACTGATACTGTATGCTAATAGATATAGGAGTGATAATAATACAGTAAATGCTTTGAATTTCTTAGATATAGCTGTGCAGTATTCTTAACAGACTGGATAGCAGCAGACAATAGAAGGCTTATTACAACCAGAAGAGACATGAGACTTTTATTTTTTAGAGACTTGACTTGGACTCGTGACCAAAGACTTGAGACTTGACTTGGACCTGCAAAAAAAGACTTGTGAACATCTCTGGTGTACGCTCCCGAGAGGTGCAGCAGCTATGCATAACACGGCGCATGTGAACTGTCCCCCCCCGTTGAAAGTTCACGAGCATGCTTCTCCCCCCCCCCCCCCCGTCAGAGTTGGGTAAAGGCCGACGGGTAATTCTGGATTTTGACAGAAGTTTTACGATCCTGTCCGTCAAAATGACGGGCAGCGAAAAAGTCTAGCACAAGCTCTGGTGTCAGCTGACAACTGACATCACAGCTGATGATGGCTAACAGAAACTGCCCTCCTTGCTGTCACTGAGGAACTGCACACGGCTAAAGCAGCCTCCCTCTTCTCTGTCATCATCCTTTTGGACCTGTCTGCTGCATTCGACACGGTGAATCATCAGATCCTCCTTCGCACTCACCAAGAACTTGGAGTTTCAGGCTCTGCACTTTCCCTCATCACCTCATACATCAAAGACCACACCTACAGTGTGCATCTGGACCCGGTGACGACATTACCTATTGACGCTGCAACCACTGTAAGTTATATTCTTGTTTAATTAGACTTCTCGGTTTCATTTATTCGACTCTGTATAATTGTTATTGTACCTTAAACGGCTAAATCGCTTTTGAGAGATTTTAAATCTCAGATCTGCTCAGGCGAAACCTGCTTCACAGGTCTCAGCACTCAAGCCTGCATTATTAATATAGGCAGGGCCAGTCTATTGTCGCCCATCAGCTGTAGATAGTTAACTAATTAGAGGGGCGTGCCCCTACAGCTGTGAGAACTGAGCAATCAGGCGTCCATTTTTAGGTATCACTTTCCTGGAGCGTCAGACAGCCGAAGACTGACAAAGACATTGGAGTCCTACAGGAGTAAGACTGACAAAGACATTGGAGTCCTACAGGAGTAAGACTGACAAAGACATTGGAGTCCTACAGGAGTCACGAGGGAGGCAAAGAGGAGGCAAATCCTACTTTGATTGAGCTAAGTATCGCTGGTGTTTTTATTTTCTATTTTGTTTCATTTTATTTTGTTGTTTAGCCCCTCATGCTATAATCATGTGTATTTTCTCCATTCCTGTTCATGTGTCTTCTCCCAATTATCACTGGCCCCGTGTATCTCGTAATCGATATAACCGGCCTGCTCTCGTCTATCCCACGTGCTCCACTGAGATCCAACATCTAGTTTCAGGTGGCCTGTGGAACTGCCAGTCAGCTGTTCCTAAGGCTGACTTCATCTCTGGCTACGCCTCCCTAAAGTCTCTGGATTTCCTTGCTCTCACTGAGACCTGGATTACTCCATCCAACACATCCACCCCAGCAGCTCTCTCCACAGCATATTCCTTCTCCCATACACCCAGACCCACTGGCAGAGGAGGTGGCACTGGTCTCCTGCTCTCTCCCAAATGGAGCTTTTCCCTCTTCAAGCTACCTAACTTCACTCCTTCCACCTTTGAGTTCCATGCCGTCACAGTAACCCATCCTACAGTTAACCATTGTTGTTCTCTACCGTCCACCAGGTGCCTTGGGGGACTTCTTGGAGGAATTAGATAATCTCCTCTCACTCATCCCTGAAACTGGTCCTCCCGCTGTACTTCTCGAACTAACATCTCTGTTAACCGCCTTTGCTTTCTCACTGTCTCCATCCCCACCAACTCATAAAGCTGGCAATGTCCTTGATCTCATATTCTCAAGGAACTGCGCTACTTCTAACCTCTCTGTAAACCCGCTCCACACATCCGATCACTTCTTCATTTCATTCTCTCTATCCCTTTCCAAACATAACAAACTAATCAATTCCCATCCTACACTTGTACGCCGTAACCTTCGCTCCCTCTCCCCCTCTACCTTTGCCTCGTCGGTGCTCTCAGCCCTCCCTTCCTCTGATTCGTTCCAACTCCTGCCTCCAAACTCTGCTGCAGAAACTCTCCTCTCTACTCTCTCATCCACTCTGGACTCGCTCTGTCCTCTCACATCTCGGCAGGCTCGTCAGTCCCCTCCTGCTCCCTGGCTAAATGATGCACTGCGTGCTAATAGAACCGTCCTTAGGGCAGCAGAGCGGAAATGGTGGAAATCCAAACACCGTGACGACCTCCTAACCTATCAAGCTCTCCTCTCCTCTTTCTCTGCTTCGATCTCTCAGGCAAAAAGCACTTTCTTTCAAGATAAGATCCAATCTTCCTATTCCAATCCTAAAAAACTATTTTCCATCTTCTCCACCCTTTTGGACCCTCCAAAAGCTCCTCCCCCCTCCTCACTTCTGTCAAGCGACTTTGTTAACCACTTTGAAAAAAAGGTTGATGATATTCGCTCTTCTTTTTCTGACTCATCTTTACTCACCGCTGGGTCACCAGACCCTCCTTCCACCAACACACTAACCTCCTTTTCCCCTCTCTCTCCAAGTGAGGTTCTTACCCTCATTACCTCTGCCCGCCCTACCACCTGTCCTCTGGACCCTATCCCTTCAAACCTCCGTCAGACTATCGCTCCTGATATTCTACCGTTTCTCACCCATTTCATCAACACTTCTCTAACTTCTGGTCACTTTCCAAACAGTCTCAAGGAGGCAAGAGTAAACCCTCTCCTAAAGAAACCCACTCTCAACCCGTCTGATGTTATAAACTACAGGCCTGTCTCTCTCCTCCCGTTCCTGTCTAAATCACTTGAACGCGCTGTCTTTAAACAACTCTCCTGTTATCTCAATCAACCTTCTGGATCCGCACCAGTCTGGTTTCAAGGCAGGTCACTCCACAGAAACTGCTCTCATTGCTGTCACGGAGGAACTGCACACTGCCAAAACTGCATCCCTCTCCTCTGTCATCATCCTTTTGGACCTGTCTGCTGCATTCGACACGGTGAATCATCAGATCCTCCTTCGCACTCTCCAAAAACTTGGAGTTTCAGGCTCTGCACTTTCCCTCCTCACCTCATACCTGAAAGACCGTACCTACAGGGTGACTTGGAGAGGGTCTGAGTCCGACCCTTGTCAATTAACTACGGGGGTCCCTCAGGGCTCTGTTCTTGGTCCCCTCCTCTTCTCCCTGTACACAAATTTGCTCGGATCAGTCATTAGCCCGCATGGTTTTTCTTACCACTGCTACGCTGACGACACCCAATTAATTCTGTCCTTTCCCCGCTCAGAGACCCAGGTCGTCGCACGCATCTCTGCTTGTCTAGCTGACATCTCTCAGTGGATGTCTGCTCACCACCTCAAGCTCAACCTTGACAAGACTGAGCTGCTCTTCCTCCCGGGAAATGATTGTCCCACTCTTGACCTAACAATCAACATCGGCACCTCAGTTGTTTCCCCGACTCAGACTGCAAGGAATCTGGGTGTGACCCTAGATAACAAACTGTCCTTCACTGCAAACATCGCTGCTACAACCCGTTGCTGCAGATACACGCTTTACAACATCAGGAAGATACGTCCCCAGCTGACTCAGAAAGCGACTCAGGTTCTGGTCCAGGCTCTCGTCATCTCACGCCTAGACTACTGCAACTCCCTCCTGGCTGGTCTGCCTGCATGTGCCATCCGACCTCTGCAGCTCATCCAGAATGCAGCGGCTCGTCTGGTCTTCAACCTTCCTAAATTCTCCCACACCACTCCGCTCCTCCGCTCCCTTCACTGGCTTCCGGTAACTGCTAGAATCCACTTCAAGACACTGGTACTTGCGTACCTCGCTGCGAGGGGGACCCAAGTTCCCATCGGCGAAAACACGAGGGTTTGCTGTCCTGGCTCCAAGATGGTGGAATGAGCTCCCCATTGACATCAGGACGGCAGATAGCTTGCACATCTTCCGGCGCAAACTGAAAACTCATCTCTTTCGACTCCACTTCGAGCGTTAGAACTATTAACGAAGCACTTTTATACTAATAAAGGACTGGCTTACCTAAAGCCAGTTGAGTAGCACTTGAAATGTTTGGCTCTATGAAACCTGATGTACTTATATGATTCTGTTTTCTTCAAGGTTGTGTCTTCCTGGTCGAATGTACTTATTGTAAGTCGCTTTGGATAAAAGCGTCAGCTAAATGCAATGTAATGTAATGTAATGTACAGGGTTACTTGGAGCCATCTGTAGAATCTAGAGAACCACAGAACGGCCGGTCGTCAAGGGCCATTGACGGCCGGCCGGCCCTTTTAAAAAAAAATAATTTAACCTCATCATTTAAGTTGCGCTGACGGCCGACAGAGGGCGACAGCGGCCGCTAATGCAGTTGTGTGGTTCGTATCTGTCAATAACACACGAAGAAGAAAAAAGTCCGGCCACACGAAGAGAAGGGATTAGACGCCGCGGCAGACAGGGAGAATGAAAAAACATGGATACAAATCAAAGAAAACGAAAAGAAAAAGGTGGGGCCGAGAAGGCAAGAGAAAAAAAGGTGAAGTCACTCGCAGGTGAAGCATATAAATGTTGTAAATTGACAGACCTTTTTGGCAGCAGCGCTGCTAGCCTACAAGCACTATCAGCAGCAGCTTAGAACAAGTGCAAGACGATGAAGAGAATGATGAGGGCACAAGTTCAGATATACAGCCAGCCTCCTGCGTTCATGATGAGGGACAGAGTTGAGCTGCTGGAAGAACCAGCTCAACTGCCACATACAAGTGCAGGGCAAGAGCAAGAGGTGGGTGAGAATTATCCCTTGAACTCAGTGGCATTTTCTCCTGGAGGCCAAGGGAAGCCAGGCTTCCCCTGAATTTTGGATTGTAGTTATAATTTTAATAAATAAATAAAAACACTTAGTTTAGTTTCGGTAATTATTCTGCCGGCCCATCTCTCCCCCATTCTCATTGAGTATTTTACAAAGAGTGAAACAGCGCCCCTCTAGATGTTATGGTGAAACAGTAGATTGCACTCTGTTGCGAGAGGAGGCTAGCCGAAATTGGCTTCCCTTGGTGAAAAAAGATTGAGGGATTGACCAATCAGATGAGGCTCACGTCATGCCTCACAATCCAATAAAATCGCATCAACTTCAGTTCGTACTGTAACTGTCATCACCGCCCTTAAAAAGTAGCAAGTAGCTGAAGCAAGTGCAATTATGGAGGGTGGAGATTTGGAGTATTTCATCAAACATAATTGTACTAAACTTCCGCTACAGCAGCAACTAAAAATGAAATCTGATGACAGGCCAATGCCCAAACTGGAGCTGTGTACAGAGAGGAAAAAAGGAGCGAATCGGACATAAAACTTTAAATAATAAACAGCGGATTTCTAACATTTGACATTTCATGTGGCCGTACTGGGTCAGTTTCCAGGGCTGAATTTTAGTCCCAGTCCGCCCCTGTTGGAGAGGGTCGGAGTCCGACCGTTGTCAATTAACTACAGGGGTCCCTCAGGGCTCTGTTCTTGGTCCCCTCCTCTTCTCCTTGTACACAAACTGGCTCGGATCTGTCATTAGCCCGCATGGTTTTTCATACCACTGCTACGCTGACGACACCCAATTAATTCTGTCCTTTCCCTGCTCAGAGACCCAGGTCGTCGCACGCATCTCTGCTTGTCTAGCTGACATCTCTCAGTGGATGTCTGCTCATCACCTCAAGCTCAACCTTGACAAGACTGAACTGCTTTTCCTTCCGGGAAAAGATTGTCCCACGCTTGACCTAACAATCAACATCGGCACCTCTATTGTTTCCCCGACTCAGACTGCAAGGAATCTGGGTGTGATCCTAGATAACAACCTGTCCTTCACTGCAAATATAGCTGCTACAACCCGCTGCTGCAGATACACGCTTTACAACATCAGGAAGATACGTCCCCGGCTGACCCAGAAAGCGACGCAGGTTCTAGTCCAGACTCTTGTCATCTCACGCCTAGACTACTGCAACTCCCTCCTGGCTGGTCTACCTGCATGTGCCATCCGACCTCTGCAGCTCATCCAGAATGCAGCTGCTCGTCTGGTCTTCAACCTTCCTAAATTCTCCCACACCACTCCGCTCCTCCGCTCCCTTCACTGGCTTCCGGTAACTGCTAGAATCCACTTCAAGACACTGGTACTTGCGTACCATGCTGCGAATGGATCTGGCCCTTCCTACATCCAGGACATGGTTAAACCGTACACCCCAGCACGTGCACTCCACTCTGCATCAGCCAAACAGCTCGCTGCACCCGCACTGCGAGGGGGACCCAAGTTCCCATCAGCAAAAACACGTGGGTTTGCTATCCTGGCTCCAAAATGGTGGAATGAGCTCCCCATTGACTTTAGGACAGCAGAAAGCTTGCACATCTTCCGGCGCAGACTGAAAACTCATCTCTTTCGACTCCACTTCGAGCAATACAATTACTAACAAAGCACTTATATACTAATAAAGGACTGGCTTATCTAAAGCCAGTTGAGTAGCACTTGAAATGTTTTTGCTCTATGAAACCTGATGTACTTATATGATTCTGTTTTCTTCAAGTTTGTATTTTGTTGGTCGAACGCACTTATTGTAAGTCGCTTTGGATAAAAGCGTCAGCTAAATGCAATGTAATGTAATGTTTACTTACAATGGTTGTTGAAAGCACTCAGTGCTGACTGATCAAATAACCTGGCCTCTCAAACAGAACATAACACAAACAAAGGGACAAAGATGGTTAACTGGCCTGTTCTAATCCTGTGTTCTGATAGCTGGGGTTACATTTGAAGACACAGAACATAGAGACATTGAACATGTTTTGAAAGAGAAAGTACACAGAAGACTTTGCAAAAAAGCAAATGGTTTAAAATATAACAGAGTAATTAGGACCCACTCACCTCCTGGTGTCTTCGTCCAGTCCTCTGGTCTTCTGCGTGCGGACCCAGTGTTCCAGCTGCTGCATGGAGTTGGTTCTGGACAGGCCCCGCTCCGGTTCCTGGACTGGAACAGGGGACGTTCCTGGAGCCATGGCCAGGCTGCTGTCCCCCTCTGAGGGGCTGCAGTCCCCAGAATGCCCCATCGCTGCGGGCCCCGGGCCGTTGGGCTGTGGGGGGCCGTGGACACTGAGGTGGGCGTGGCTCTGGCGGGACGCGGACACGGCCGCTGCGATGGCGGCCGCCTGGGCCGGCTGCAGCTGGAGGCTGCTGAGCTGAGTCTTAGCCCTCTCTGCACTGGGGTCTCTCTGGAAGCCATACCTATCCCCCCCACGCACCGTAGCATACTTCCCCGCATCTCTCAGAGTAGCATATCTATCCCCCTCTCGCAGTGTACTGTATTTCTTCACTTCTTTCAGGGTGCCGTATTTGTCCACAACTTGTATGGTGCCATATTTGTTCTCCATCTCCCTCATCATGCCGTACCTCCCTGTCTCCTTTAAGGACAGCTGTCTCCTAACTTCCTTCTGGGGAACATATTTATGTCCATCTTTCTGGAGTGTGTGTCGGTCGCCTAGTTTTTGCAGTGCGTATTTTTCTCTCTCCTTGGTGAGCAGGTACTTCTCTGCATCTTCACACGGAGCGTATTTCACCTCCTTCACAGTGCACCTTCCATCCATGTTTTGAACAGCATACTTCTCCATGTCTTTGTGGATTGCACACACCTCTCCATCTTTCTGCAACAAGAATTTCTCCCCGTCTTTGCGCAGCATGTACTTCTCTCCATCCTTCTGGAGGAAATACCTCTCTCCGTCTTTCTCGAGCATGTAGCTCATACCGTCTTTCTTCAGAGAGTACCTCTCTCCTTCTCTCTGTAAGGTGTAGTACTCCCTCTGGCCGTTGTGTTTCTCTAGGTCTTTTTGGCGTTTGTCGTCTGCTTGAGATAGAGAGTGTTGTCTCACAGGCTCGCGGTTCCGCTCGTTGTTCTGGATCTCAGGCCGGGTCAGGACTCTGTGGTTGAGAAGGTTGTTCAACTCCTGAGGGGCTCGCTGATCTACTTTCAGCTTGTCCAGCCTGGTAGCAAAGAGAGAGATGAATGTGACAAAGAGTGACAGACAGTAACGTTTTCCAAGAGATGTCAGACTTCAGTGTCTGACAGACCCTCAGTCTCTGTCTCACTTCCTGTCTTTCTCCTCTGATCTCTGTTGGAACTCAGTGACAGTGCCGGTCTCGACAGTCAGGTTCCACTGGGCGTTGGGTTAGTGACGGTAAAGAAATCTGAGTGATTGCTTTGGAATAATTTCATGAACACATCCTAGACTTTACGCTTGAGAGCTTTTCTCTCAGTAAGATATTTAGCCGAAAAATTAAGTTTTGTACAATGTTACAAAATATGAGCTTCAGTTATTTTCCCTTTTTAAATGATGTTTCTGTTGCTCATTGGATCTGATTAAAGGGGAACACGCTGGTTGAAAATCAGCAACGTTTACTTCTTACTGTAAATATAAAAATGCTCCTTTAAGAATCACGATATCACCATGACAACAAGTTCAACCTTGCCTTTCTCCTAGTTGGAACCCTGTCTCCAGTCTTCATGAAACTCTTAAGTAGGCCCTTTTAGAGGCATTTAGGAGGACTCTAGAGATATGATAACACACTTCATGAATATTACAGCACAGCGCTCTAATCAGCAGAAAATACTCTGTGTCAGATATCATTTCACAACTATGACATCTGTCTGTGGGATGTCCCTGTGTGAGGAGGACCCACCTTCTGACGGGTTCACTGTGGACCAGCGCAGCATCCGTCATGACTTTCATCCACGACTCCATCTCTTTGGCTGTGTCAGTGCAGAAATAATACGTCCGCATGTTGGGGTGAGTGGCCTGGCAGGGTGGGGGTGGGGGGAATATCGACAGTGAGAGTGAGATAAATAGAGCAGACACAGATAGACCGAGAACACAGAGGGGATGAGATGAAACAGTGTGAGGTGACCTTGAGATGCCAGCAACCAGTCTAAATTATTCCTGTTGAGGAGTGTGTGTGTATAGGTGAGTGTGTGACTGTATATATGTGTGTGCGTGTGAGTAGTCTGTTTCTTTATGTGTATATCTGCTTAAAGGCCCTGACACATCAAGTTGACACCAAAGAACACGTCCCGACGGACCCAATTGTTGTGTCGCCTCATGTCTCCTACGTCTTGGCCAAAAAGTCACACTGGAACACACACGGCCAAATAGCACGTACGCACTGCGCATGCGTGAGTGGCAATAACTCTCCTTACCAGCAGGCGGCGGTAGTGTGTATTCGTCATTTAAAAGGGGCAACAACCGGAAAACAGACTGCGTGATACAAACAACAAATAGCGTGCGTTCCATTTTCACTCTCGTCCATCACAGACCGTTTCACATAACGACTTATAATCAAAAACATGTTTAGTGCGGTACTGGAAAATGAAAAATAATAGCCGTCTGTGTGTGCCTTCTTCACTTCCATTTCGCTTCTCATGCACTGATTCGCTAAGCTGAACAGCCAATCAGGGTGATTTCTTTTGCCGACAGCCTCCCGACTCAACAAGGTGAATCGGCAGCGGAAGGTGTCGTCACGGCCGAAAAGACACGACGGTGCTGGACACACCGATCTGAGTAGGGCGACAGGACGCTCATCGACGGCCAGACATCTATCGACGGCCGAAATCGGCTTGGTGTGTCAGGGCCTTTAGTGTGAGAGTCTTAGGGCATGGCAAGGCAAGTTTATTTATATAGCACCTTTCAACACAAGACTCCTGTGTGTTATCTGGCAGAGGTAGACTGCACAGAGAGGAGATGGTGCTGTGTGTGTGTGCTGTGTGTGTTCTGCGTGTGTGCTGTGTGTGTGTGCTGTGTGTGTGCTGTGTGTGTGTGTGTATTGACGAGGCCTGAACAGGGACTCCAAATCCTTACTCTTAGGATTTCCTTTATAACTAGGGAGGTTGTTGGTTATTTCCACCTTAAAGAAACATTTTGTAAAGTGTGCCATGACTTTTTATCTGAACAACTAAATGCATCACTATGATTGTCTGAAAAGGCATTCCATCCCCATGTTAAACAACAATGTGCCTAGCCTATCGTTACAGGTTGGCTTTTCCCTCCACCATTCAGTGTGGCGGTATGGACTTTGGGTTTTCCCCCCTGGCCGGACAACACACCCCAGGTCTGTATATATGTATTTCTTTCACTTTCAAAGCCGTAAGAGCTGACTCCCTGCTACAAGTCTCTTTGGCGTACCATCTGCTCAGTCCAAGTCTCTGTTTAGCACTGATCAACTCCTGTCCTCTCATCTCACAAAAAACAACAACACATACATCGATTTCCAAACTGCAAGAACTCTCCCTCTAAAACAATATCTGTAGTAAAGGTTCCTGAAAACCAGAAGTAAACCTTGATTATGGAAACAAACATTTATATATCAGATATTGCCTTCACTTAACTAGGAAGTCACATTGAGATTAAAAACATCATCATCATCATCATCATCATCATCACCACCACTGATTAACCCTGTTTGGCTGCAGCGTCTCGTGTTTTACCTTGAAGGCGTATTTTCTGCTGATGTGATCATCCACCGACAACATGGACACGTGGAAGCTTGGCAGCAGGATACTTCCCAGAATGCTATCCTCTTTGTCATCTGCACCAGAGAAAAAAGAAGAATAGAAGCTTGTCAACAAATCAGAGAACATTTGCATTTAAAGCTGCATTAACCTACACTAAACTAACTGCAGACATACACTCAATAAGGATTTACCAGAACCAAGGCTGTAGAATAAGTAAGGTGTTGGACCGGTAAATCAAAGATCAAATCAATAGCCAATCAGAGCGTGGGGTTTCTTAGATATACCAGTGGAGCTGAATAAGCAGAGTTCTGAGGTCGATATGTTTGTTATCTTTCAGTCCACCTAGAGATGACACTAGATGACCATTACAGGTCAACAGACAGACAGTCAACCAGCCTACCATCCGTCAAACAAGCCCTCAAGACCCAGCTCTAGAAAACGTGCTTATTCAATATACACGTGTCTTTCTCCTGCATATTTGTTTGTGAAAGTGACTTTGAATACAAAGAAAATAGCTAGTTATTAGGTATGACTATTATTTTGATTATTAAAAATAAATTTGGTCAAGTAAAGATTGACATCACTATTAATGGTAGCTTGGCTTTATAAAAATATCAGCTTTGTGACAATTCACCAGAAGCAACCAGTGGTTGGATTTCACCTCCTAGAACCTGCTCAGCTACAACTTTAGCTATTGTTAATATACAAAAATGGTGAGACACACACACACACACACACACACACACACACACACACACACACACACACACACACACACACACACACACACACACATTCTGTCGGGATGGTAATGATGTGGTTGTGCAATGGCCTCTGCGTACTGTGATGTGAGCTCCCAGGCTCACACTGAAGCACAATGCAGACACACACACTCTGCTGCTGGGAGAACCTGCAGGGCTGCTGAATTATTGAGACTGTTCAGAACACACACAGGAAACAGCCGAGAAAGAGAGGGAGTGGGCTGCCATGCAGAGAGATGTAGGTATCCACTGTGTGGGAGAACGCCAGGTAAGGTTCTCTTAGGTTTGAGGAACTTTCAAAATACTTTGATTTAAAAAAAGTTATAAAAATTGGTAATTATTATCAATTACAGTTCCTAACAGCCAGATTACCAGATTACGTTTTTCTTTTTGCCATCAAAAGACAGATAATAAATTCCATATACCATTTTGCCTTTACAAATCCTCTTAATGTGATGTCCGTCCCACTTTATCTTGTCTTCTTACAGTTTTGTTGTATTGTATTGTTATAACTCTTTTATGTACATAACAAAAACCAGCTGTAAAATGTAATGATTGCACATCTTATGTAACTCTTGTCCTGTATAACAAACAACATGGTTTGAAACGAGACATTAACAGGAAAACCACATTCAAACTGATTTGCATTTGAGGGCTCACAAAGTATCTCTAATAAATGTTCTACATTTATATGCAGTTTTGATTCCTTAATGGACAGTGCTTTTGAATGTACTCATTCACACAGCAGCCAGGGTACCAAACAAAGCGCTGGCCAGCACATCTGGAGCAGTGTGTTGGACACCTCCACATGTGGAGTCTTGATGAGAAGATGACTCGCTCTTCCTCCTGAGCCACAGCAGATCAAGTTGGACACATTTAAATGACGTGACATGTTAATGCACTTTTTATTCGTCTTTGATCTAAAGTTCTGTCTTTTTTGCCCTGCTCATAAAAAAACAATTGGGTAAAACATCTCTTAATTCTGCAAACATGGCCCAACCTGAGTGACAGGAGATAGTTAGAAGAACCTGATAGAGCAAGCAGGAGAAAGAAAGGGACTTATAATGGAAAAGCCGAGTTGGTCATTGTCCTTCCCGAGGACGCCTCTCCTCTCAGCTCTGCCTGGCTAAGCCAATAAACATCCCATTTTCCCTTGGGTTTGTCATGCAAGCAGCAGCTGATTGCGGCTAATTAGTCAATTTATGGAGATGGGAAAATCTCTCTCAAGGGTGTAGGAGACTCAGCAGAGGAAAATAGGAGCTTTTGTAAATGTAAAGTTCTAAATAAGTGGTTCTGCAGCTTTGGATTTGCAAAAGTGAGCAAAGTCGACTAATTTGAACTGGCAATGACACTTAACCTGCTGACCCCTGATCCACTGCTGCTGATCCACAGATACACACAGCATTTAGAGGGCTGGACATGACATATGCTGCCACACCACCAGCAGAATGTTCACCAAACCTCTTCAAGGGTGGGAGCACGATTAACAGCACCCATTCAACCTCCCTGTTTATGGAAGAATCTTAATGGGAGGTCATTCAGAATTATGCATAGCAGATATTTGATCAGCCGATGTGTATTTAATCATTATTCAATCCTTCATAAAAGGAATTATGTCAACTATTTTGTGTTATTTGTATATTTGAAAAATTTACTTATTTAAAACAGGTTTTGCTGGTTTAAATAATGTTTTGGTGACAATGAAAACAAACAGCAAGTGTGACCATGTGATCACAAGTTGTTGCTCTCTCTCCATCTGTGTGCATAAGGTGTGCAGGAGGGATGAACAGCATTTTTCCACAAGATGTCGCAGAGCACTAACATTAACTTGAAACAAATCCTTAATCAGAGGCCATTTACTCCCAATTATTTGGTGTTAAAATGAAGATATTAGATTTAACAGGATTCAATAACAGTTATTTGTCACTATTGGCTACCGAAAAAATCTAAAGGAATTGCACTCCTCTGTAGGAAAGCTCTGTTAATCTCCTCTGTCTGTTTCTGCCTTATTTTTCCTTGTCGGAAACGGGACGCTGCACTGTGTCACGCTAACATTAGCAGCCACTTTGTTAAAGCAGGCCAACACGCTGCACTGTTTCAGGTTTCATGCAATGGTTTCAGGTTGCTGGTCTGCTCTGTCAGTATCACAGAATGGTTCAGAGCATTAAGAGAGATGAAGCCCAACATTCAGAACTGTAATGTAACACACATGTTGTGTTACATGTGTGAGCAGCTCCGTTTGTCCAGCTGCTTATCGGTATTTCAGTACTGAGCAGTTCAGTAAGAATTTAGAACCGTTTCTCGACACCCATCCCTAAATGCCACTGATAATTCTCAAGGTTTGCATAACGATGTATTACTGTGAAGCACATGCAGGAAGTGATGACTGCAGCATATGAACGGACCAAACAACTGGGGCGGATCCCATCTGTCAGTTTGAATACAGACAGTTAATCCTTAATCTGAATTAATGAAGTTTTCCTACCTATTTATTCTCTATTTTCTCTTAGTTTATCATGTTATCTTGAGTTGTATGATCCTCTAAATATATGTGCCTTGTTAAATTACACTCAAACAAAACATGGACAATTTGCTTTGGATTTGACAATGAACCCATTTAAATTGAGAGCCTTCATCACACGCGTATGTGTGCATTTGTGTGTGTGTTTGTGTTTGTGTGTGTGTGTGTGTGTGTCCTCACCGCGGTAGTAGAAGAGGCACATGTCACACAGAACGAACCACCTCTTCTTCCACAGCTTCATGCCGGTGCTGTCCTGCAGGGGTCAGAGGTCACAGAGAAGTCATGAAGACAGCCAGCCTCTCTCTCACACGCACACACACACACACACACACACACACACACACACACACACACACACACACACACACACACACACACACACACACACAGTCCCCCTGTCTCTCCCTCTGGCTGCTTCTATTTCTCTATTACCCAGCTCTCCCCCCGCTGAGACTAATGGCTCTGTTTTATCTGTTCATAACGTACTGACAGGTCCACCTGTGTGGTGTTCTTTTTCCCCCCCCCTGGTGCCGTAATGACTGCAGTGACAATACCATATTTTTCTAGCCTTCACTGTTAGCAAAGTGACGCATTGGGCCACAGACCCTCAGGTAAGGAGCTGTGGGTAAACACTGATGACATTTCTTCTGCGGGGGGGGGGGGCACTTTGGCTGACAGGTCTGTGTGGAGGAGAGAGCCGTGTTGCTGTGAGGTCAATTGATTTTGGTCTGAATGTGAGCACAGTGAGCAGCAGCTCAGGGGCCAGATGTTAATGACAAGGACTCCAACTGCTGTCATCCCAGGACCAACTCATACTACAGTCTGCCATCCCAGGACCAACTCATACTACAGTCCGCCATCCCAGGACCAACTCATAGTACAGTCTGCCATCCCAGGACCAACTCATACTACAGTCTGCCATCCCAGGACCAACTCATACTACAGTCTGCCATCCCAGGACCAACTCATACTACAGTCTGCCATCCCAGGACCAACTCATAGTACAGTCTGCCATCCCAGGACCAACTCATACTACAGTCTGCCATGTCATTTACTTTCCTTCAACCTGAAGCAGGGATTATTTATGCTGCATGGTTCCACTCAGCTCCACTTACTCTTGTACAACTGTTTGGTTAACATATTTAGCTTGGTAGCTGGTTAGTGAAGTATGATATTAAACTTAGTACAGTTAAATTGGCTGTCACTGGCTGTCACCGAACCACATAACATATCCAGGGAACAGGAGGATGTCACTGACTTTAGTTGAAGATGAAAGTTGTAAAACTGTATTTTCTGTTAATTAATTAAAAAGAGGATCTCAAAGTGGGCCAGTGCGCACCACCGATTCATACATTTTACATTCATGTTAAGCAATCTGAGCGGCCATGGTTTTTAGATTTGTTTCTTTGTTTTCTCAACCATTCTTTCATGGACTTCTGTTCAGAGTTTAAACCAACCAAAACGGACACAACAAAAACATGCATAATCTTAAAGGTCACCATCATGCTATTTTTAGGCAATAGCATAGGTCTCAGATGCATACAAATATATAAAAAACATGTCTATGAAGTGTTTTGCTCAAAATACCAAACAGATCACCCTCCGTTTCAGCCCTGTTACTAAAGTGCTGATTCGGGGTATAAAGCTTTAAACAAAAAAAAGAAATTGGAAAAAAAAGAGGGGGCGGAGCTTATGCCTGCTCATGCGGGACCCGGCAGATACTGTCTAAATGCTGCGGTGATGACACGCCGCATCATGTTCAAAACCACATCACGGATTATTTCTGAAACAGTATGGAGCTCAAGTGCTTTCTCTCTCTCAGGTTTACCACAAGGTGAGTTCCTTTTTATATCCTGCTTCTTTACACATACTCTCTCCAGTACAGGTTAGCTCTGAGTGTTAGCGATGCTTGCGAATGTAAATAAAGACCATATTACGTCCAAAACACGTCAGGCATTGTTTCTGATAGCAACGTTTCTGATAGGGCCGTGGGTCCACCATCCGATATGACGTCATAGGTTGTTCCCCCGTTTTTAGGGATTTGGGTATGGAGGAAAAGAGAGAGGGTTTTGTTTTCTGACACTTTGTGAGTCTCCTGACACCGGGGACACATATTTATGTATAAAGACATCAAAAAGTGCATTTTGCATGATAGGTCCCCTTTAAAGAAATGAATACTATGTTATATTATATATTTTCTTTACAGTACTGTTTCAAATCTCTTTGTCGCTTGTAACACATTGCAAGTGTGTTTCAGATCCCATGAAACTGGGTTTTATTCTTCCGTTAAACGAATGGAAACCAGCAGCTGTGTGGTGTGTACACCGGCAAAAACACACAGTTCAAAAGTATCAAGTATTACAGCACTACTAATGGGGAAAAGATTAATAGGAGTTAAAACACACATTTAAAAAATAGTATAAGAACACATATATTATAAAACGATTAATGAAACTTTTGGTCGGCAAAGGATGGCCTGAATGAATAATAGAGTTCCAAGAAAAAAAGGCAATATAGTAATAGTAAATGAAGTGAAGTGTATTTCTTCAAATGTTTCTTACATGTTCTCAGTGATTCATGTCCTGTATGTTCAGTGTGCACCTTGCATTATACTGGCTGCCCCCGCCCCCGTCCCCCCCCCTGTCTTCTCTCTGTCAGCACAGTCCAACAAAGAGTCAAACACATCCAATAATGTTGAAAGAAAAGCTCCACCTGTTTGTAAAGCCAGCTGCTCTTCATCCCAGGGACGTTGGGGTTCCTCTTGATGGAGTTTGACCTCTTTCCAAAGTTGTGGATTTTTTTGGAAGACCTAGAGGGCTGTTGAAACACATGAATGGGTAATACATGTAGAGAGTGTGTACATATTCTGTATATTGAGCTGTACAAAAGAAACTTCTAAATCTAATTCTCCATCTTGCATCTCCTACAGTAAGAACATTGCAGAGAACTCCAGAGATAGAGAAAATAATCCAGAATATCATCTTCTCTGACTGCTCTGTTGAACAACTGACTCTCTGCTGTGAACAGCATCAGCAGGGCAGATGTGCTCAGCTCATTACACACAGCAAGGCTCACTTACTAAGACATGCAGCACAACTCTCTTTAACTCAGACAATGGAAGACAAATACAAGGGGTTCTTTGATTAAGTCTAAATTGAAAACGAACAGTATCACATTACCATTATAGCTATTGACCAGATGTTGACAGATAATGTTTGTATTCATTAGTGTGACATTGGGAAAGTGTTTGGTGGTGATTTATTGGAGGCAGTTTTTTCTCATGACTTTAGCACTAGAGACAGAGTGTAGCACAGTGTTGGCTCAGGTAAGGCCACTTAACTGGGTGGTCTAAAAATAGAGGTCAGGCCTCCTGTATGTAAATACCTTTGAGGCACATTTGTAATATCTGTTACATAACAGCAAACTGACTTTAAATGGTAAGGGAAGGGTCAATCCACATCCTGTCCTATGCTTTAGTTAAAGTCACCATGTTTAAACATTTTAACTATTCAACAACTGGAAGATCTCACAGAGAAACTTCTTCTTTTGGCCAGTGTGAGCAGAAGGGAAACCTTGTATAAGCATCACTTATTCATGGGACCGCAGAATCTCTGCTGCGATCTACCCAAGCATGTTAATGTTCTGTTTATCTGTTAGTCTGACTCGGCATTTATGAAGGGACAGGCTGTAATCTGAGCGCAGTGCCCCGTGTAGATGATCTGCTAGCTGCTAACACAGCTGGGTTAGCCTACTCTATACTCCCGCTCTATTCCCTGAAAGAGAGGGGGGCACAGCAGTCTAATGTTGCTTAGAATCACTGAAACATTCCCTTTTAATCATCCCTTCTCTTACAAGTAGGCTAAGAATGTAGAAAAACAGTTCCTTATTTAGCATAATCATATGTTAGCAGAGCGGTCTTTCATGCTGAGTATCAAAGTTGTCTTCTCATTGTTCCAGTGAGCTAGCTATGCTGATGTGTCTGAGGAAATGTTTCCCATGTTCTTTAGTGACAGCTTTCTAAAGAGAAATATGTTAATGCAACAAACAAAAGCTGTCCTCTTTAATAACCCCTCTTTGTCTGCTGATGATGCTTGACTAATGTAATATTACATTAGCCATGATGGAGAGCTTTGGTAAAACTGCTCAGCAGAGCTCTAAGACCTGATGGAGACCGACCCGTGTGGACGAGGTGGAGCTGAGGGTGGTGCTGGGGGCGTGGGTGGGCGGGCTGCCAGGGAAGGTGCTGTAGTCGGACCCCCCCGTGTAGTTGGAGGCCTCGCTCATGGTGCTCATGGGACGCTCCTTCTGGTCACTGCCCTGATCTGAGGACGCCTTAGCAGCCGGCCTGCCACAGGGCGAGAGACATGGAGACAGAGAGAGAGAGAGGGTCAGTCACACATTGGACCTCCAGATTATAAAAGAACACCATGCAGCAGGTCTAGTTAGAGCTCAGAGGGGGGCCGTGTGCTGTCATTTTCAATGGGGCAAATGACAGCAATACATTTCAAGCAGACTTAGAAAACCAAAGTGATATTAACGCACACACTGATCCACACTGATACACACTGATACATCTGCCAAAAGAGGTATTACTAATCAATATTCAGCCAAGTGACACATTTAGGCAGCAGGGGGGTGTAGTAATAGCTATCTAACTTTAGCTGAAAAACTGAGCTTGTGTGTGTGTGTGTGTGTGTGTGTGTGTGTGTGTATATGTGTGTGGTGTGTGTGAGTTCTTCCAGCATTCAGATAAAGATATCCATCTCCATTAACAAATACTGTTTTCTCAATATTAAATTCCCAGGGTCCAGAACGATTTTACAAATCCCTCAAGTCAGTTCGGTTCTTCTCTTGAGTGAGATGACAAATGTAAAACAGACACTACTATAACTCTATATTCACGACAGATATACATTTGAAAGCAGGTTGAAAGCAGGTTGTATACTGTATCTGGCAGAATGCGCTGCACCACAATTCAGCTAGCCAGCTTCCAACATCCTCTTACTGTTTGCATTCCTCCTCCTCCTGCGAGCATCTATCCATCATAAAGTACAGTTTGTGACCACTGGTGCATAGTTACCATACTGTACTAAAGTATAGTCATTTCATTAGAGGTGCAGAGCCAGATGGAGCGTCATTGTCATGCCAACCATGTGCATTATGAAATGCATTGCCATATCCTCTCCTCTGCTGTACTTCAGCCGACTCAGCAGCTTGTAGTCCCGTGAAGCTATTGGTATGATGAACAACTTAAAACAGTAAGCAGACACTTTCATTCTGAGGGTTTCAAAGATTCAATGGCATATTTGGACTAAAAGATGTTCTTTGCAGTGCTGGATATCAGAGCACTTAAAGGTGGGGTATGTAATTCACTTCAGATACACTTTTTGTTATATTCCATGGAATGCTCTTTACATCCCGATAGCAATGAATATCTGAAGTGCTTTGACAAAAAATCCATAGAAAAATGTCATCTGTGGAAGCCGTAATACTGTAAAAAGCACGACCAATCATTTTTGCCTTCCATCTGTGCACAAACTTATCTCGTGCCCACATTGGTCATGTGCGCGTTCGTGTGTGTTGGAGGAGGGGCTCTGTGAGGAAGAGGCAGATTTCTTCCGGTTGTGTATTTTCAAATTCTAGCGATCTCGTGCTGGTTTCTCCAAAATTACCTACCCTACCTTTAATGCCATCTATTTAAATAGACTGGATACTCACACACTTCACTAAGGCAAAAGCACTAAAGACAAGTTAACTCGAACTTAGCTCTTAAAGGGGGTTACATTCAAATGATTTATATTAGGTAAGGGAGCTGCAGTATTGAATGGAAGTTATGGTATATTAGACCTTTCATTAATGAATAATAGTCATTTAAAGACATGTGGCAGTAGCTACAGCAGGTGTGCTGCTCTGATTAGATTCTCTTTTGAAGGACAGGAGACAGGAGAGAACATGTCTCATAACTGAAGAGGACATTTTGAAGGACAAACATGAAGCCTGCACTATGTAGCAAAAAGGAACGGCCTAAAAATGACTGATCAGTTGAATTACTTTCTGAGGAAAGAATAGAGATATGATGTGCGACACCCAGCTGGAAGCTCCAGCAGCTGATCCAGCTGTATTTGGAGCTCCTTATCTCTGCCAATGCTGCTGTTTGTTCAAACCTCTGAATCCTGGAATCCTTCCTGACTGAAACAGTAGCGCTCAAGAATTCAGAGTCAGAAATCATTCATAACCTCCACCATTATATTGTAGAATGCATCTGAATCATGGAGCAAACACACCAATTATTTGTCACTAATGGAAACGGCGGTGGCGAATGTCTGCGTTCTCTGAGTGCCGTCTGGTTAAGAAATATCTTTCAGCTGGGATGGCAACATGCACATTCACCAATCTCGTGTGTGTGTGTGTGTGTGCGCAAGCAAAGGCATTTAGCATTTAGAAAACAGTGAGCCTTTGTTGCCAGGGGCGGATGTTCTGAAATGTTTACCACTCTGTGTCTCTGTCCGTGTCCAGTGAATTGTCAGCTGATTGACTGTGAATGACAGAGGAGGCTTTCACTCGCCTCCAGAAACAAGAGTCCTACTGTTAGGATCTGTCTGTGTTGTAGTTTTGTATGTCTGGTTATGGGTATTTTCATCCTTGTATATTGTCTGGTCCTTCTTCCTGTGTTTTTCCTCCCGTCGTTAGTTTCCCTGGTGTGTCTAGTTGTCTGATTGTTTTCACCTGTGGCCCTTGTGTTTCTCCTCCCCTGCCCGGCTGTGTCTCGTCTTGTGATTACCCCTTCCTGTATTTAGTCTTGTCTCTTCCTGTGTTCAGTGTCGGTTCGTCTTGTGTTGTGAGTAAACTGCGGTGAGTGTTCTGTTCTGTCTCAATATTGTAGCCTTGAAATAAAGGAATTATTTTGTCACTTAAATCTGCATTTGGGTCCTGCTTCCTGCACACCGTAACACCTACATCCTACATCTAGCCTCTAATTCTCCCTTCCTTAGAACAGACAAAGGGCTATCTCTACAACCATTGGTTTGTAATGAACATGCAAGTATCCACCGTCTGGCCAAATGTTTTCCTGTAACGTATATTGCATAGCTGTATGCAAGTTTCAACCATCTGTACATTCACTTGCTGAGGACCTTCCTCTTCCCTCCTTCTGTAGTGTATACAGTGTTTGTATGTTGTCAGATCTTGGTACTATCTACTGGTGCAAGACTCTGTCCTTTCAGCTGAAATACATTCACTCTGTTAAGTGCTTTATGACTTTTTTGACTTGATTAAATAATAAGTTTGCTTTAAACTTCTATTGTTTGTTCATTTCTTGCCAAACAGGTTGTTTCTGTTTTTGTGTGGAATTGACTCCACACCTGGGGTTACGTACTGTAACCCAGCTTTTATGAGTATAGGCGCAGCCCTCTAAGTCTATCGCTATTGGGTAATCCCTCTGCACGTGTGCAGCACTGACAGACTTAATCCATGCCCTCCTATGATGTGGGCCCCACCTACGGACTCACTTCCGTATAAATGGGAAGTAGTCCCTACAACCTGCTCCCACACAAACAGCTTTTCTTCAGCTATTCGCGGAGCCAGTGGGGCCTCACACAGCCCGTGTGACAGGCGCTGTGCCGACAGAGGCTGCCCTATTGAGCGCTCTCTGTACAACACACTCACTCCCTAAGCGTCCAGGAGCGACGTTTGGTCAGTGTCCGTGGCGTCCAGTTGTGACGCTCCTAGGCTCCTTCAGCGTCATAAAGGGACGCAAATAGCTTTCAACTGATTGCAATGTATTCCCATCTGCGGCGGGATTTGACGCTCATGGAAGCACGGCATTCGTTTGTGTCGGCTGCCCTTAAAGGCAATGTGAGCGTCCATTCCCATTGGATAACAGAGAATTGTACACCCGGAAGTAAGTATTCCTCTTACTGTCGATTGATTTTACAGTGATATCTGCACTACTCATCGACTAAAAAACACCAGATTATCCTTGTTAATTACACAACATTGATTGGTTTAAATTGTGTGCAATGCTTTTGTATTTTTCCCCTTCGATTCGGAGAAACAAATATTTTTCTGAGTAAAGGATGGCAGAAGACACTACACTACCCAGAATCCCCAGCTATCGTTTGGACTACACCATGTGCTCTGTTTGACAAACCTCGTGATAGTCCTCAAGCTCTGTGATTGGAGAGTGTGCTCCGAGGGTTAGGCCGATTCTCGAACAGCACTTGAAATGGGATGGAACCACGGCAGACTGTCCAAAACTGGATTTGAACGGGTCCACCGCGTCCCCCCTCCCCCACCCCGTCCCCAGAACTACACATGCTGGCTATTCTGTTTCGCAACATGTTCTCTATCTATGGCACGTCTCTACTGGGAGTTGTAGTTTTAAAAGACGTTTTAGTATTTCCCATAATAAGAAGTTGCCAGTATTAAACTGTGTACATTTAGGGGATAGGAAACACTCAAATTTAAAACATATAATTAATAAATTGGTGAAAATTGCTTGTGCCCATAATGGGCAGCATTAATACACACATGCCAGCTAAGGTCAGAAAAGCTTTATTTAACAGCTGGTCTTATGTTTGTGACCCCTGTTGTTAATTGATAACATTACATTACATTACATTAATTGATAAGCCTGAAACATGCACTTGTCAAGGTTCAGAGGCAAATTTTGCAAATATGGCAGTAGCCATCGATCAGCTTAAGATAAGATATACTTTATTGATCCCAAGTTGGAACATTTGCGTTACATCAGCATGTGTAACAGTTGTAAATATGCAGTGGTGTTTATTTGTAAATCATTTAGTATAATCACACAAATTCTGTGTTTTATATTTAACAATTCTGTGTTCTTTATTGATTGATTGTTCAATACCTGACAAGGTCGGAGATGAAATATCTACATACATCTTATAAGAGTATAATACATATGTATAATATCAGTTAAAATAAGTGCTTCAACATAGTTAACATTGCTGGAGGTATGCACAAATATTGATAGATGTCTTGTAATGCACTATTGAGGAACCTGCGACCCAAGTTTTTCATTCAATGCAGAACTACACCATAGTTGAAATCTTGAAAAGGGATGTGCAAAATAGTCATTATATACAGTCTTTAATTAACTATTAGTAGAGAATAACAAGTAATGAATATACTTTATAGAGATCCTATTAATATCTAATAATAATACAATTCAATAACGTGCTTTGACCACCAGGTGTCCCTTTCTATCAGCTGTGCACCTTTATGGTGTAAATACAGCCTATCTACCAATTGGATCAAATATAAAAGTCAGCCGAATTAGTGTTGATACTGCAAGGAGACGCATTGTGTGAAAAGAAATGTAAGATGTTGTATAATTGCTTATATATTTATGATCCACGTCACATCTTCAGTTTTGGCGGCAGTTCTCCTGTTTGTCCAGAAGTCTTCTCAGCAGGGCTCAATAAATAGAGAACTACGGCAGATATGTCATATTTAATGCAGCCGAACCGTGTATTACAATGCCGTTATGTGATGACTTTCAAAGAGTAAAGCAAGCACACTCGGAATAAAGTATTATTGTATTTTTAAAAAACGTTTTCAGATTTCACATCACATAAACACCAAATCCCAGCATGCATTGCGGATAACCATCCAATCATCGAGCTGAGGATCTTGCCTACGTCTGTTTCCGGTTTCGTTTAATGACCGATGTATTTTGTTATACACACATTCCTTCACATTTACATTTTAATGTGCATTAAAGTATTTCGTGAGGCCTTCTAACATGTTTTTAAATATAACTACGGTTGTAGTTGAATAGTTTGTAAATTAACATGAACCGAAGCTGTTGCTTGGCAACTCAATCGCACAACGTCACGTCCGTTAATTCCACATCCACACGCATGGATTAACATCGATTTAATACATTAATGTAGCCTTTGTTTATGCTAAAAGAGGTGTCGACCAGCTGGGGCAACAAGAAAATCGCTGTAATCGAGTGTGACTATTACAAAATAAATCATTACGTCGGGGTAGCATTTGCTTGGTATTTCCGGTTATTTCTCCACTGGTTAACATGGGTTAACAATACCGTGTAGCTGTCACGTTTGAAGGGGACGAAACAGTGACATGTTCACGTCTCCCAGCATGGTAAATCGTCACATGTTCACGTCTTGCCGTGATACCGGGTTGAATACCACAGTACTCATACTGTGAAATGACTTCACAGCCGCTTACTGTAAAAATAAAATACAGTATACTGCTGTATTTTTTCAATTAACAGTAAAATACTGGCAGCAGAGACGCCAGAAATACACTGAAATTATACAGTATTCATACTGTTGAACAATTTCAGTTTATTACTGTACAAAATTAAATAATTCACAGTAACATTCTGGTTAGGGGGCCGCCAGTAGATTAGTGCTGAAAATTGGCTATCAAATAACAGCAATTGCTTACAGTGTTAAACTGGAAACCGAGGTGCGTTCACGCTCAACACCCCTAAGGGATGAGTGGAGCTGTGTGCAGTGCAGTCCTCACTGTAATAATGGCACTCGTGGGCTCATTACGACCGTGTGTAGGAGGTAGGTTTGGGACAGAGGAGAAAAACTGAGCTGCCTAAAAACCAATAGGTATTAAAGACACCCGATTTATGCAGCGAGCCATGCTGCCTATAACTGACAGGTTAGGGGCAGCCGGCTTGCCCGGTGGGCCTTGCTGCTTATTATTATTCATCTGTCCATCGAACACATGCGTCGCCATTCTGAGTAATATTCTGAGAGCGTGCGACATGCTCTGGATGTGCTGTGGTTGTCATGGTGACGAGCCACGTCAGAGCCCTCGCCGCCGTTGCCTGTGAAGCAACCCAAGAGGGGCCCGGACCGAAAAGCTGCGAGGGGGCCTCCACACACTGTATCTCACACCAGCTCTCATCCTGTCTCTGTTTAGGAGAAGGCTCGTAAACTGGACATTGAGGCGCGTTCACGCTCAAACCTGCTGAGGAATGAGCGGAGGTGTGTGCAGTGCTATTCACACAGTGCGTAATAACAGCCCTGGGCTCATTACGACCGTGTGTAGTAGGCACATCTGGGACAGAGGAAAAAAAACGTGCTGCCTGCTAACCGACAGGTTAGGAGCATCAGGTTTAAACGTCAAGCCCTGCTGTCTAATAACCGCCTGGTTAAATACAGCTGGCTTGCGCCACGAGCCCTGCTGCCGCTAACCGACAGGTTAGGAGCATCAGGTTTAAACGTCAAGCCCTGCTGTCTAATAACCGCCTGGTTAAATACAGCTGACTTGCGCCACGAGCCCTGCTGCCGCTAACCGACAGGTTAGGAGCATCAGGTTTAAACGTCAAGCTCTGCTGTCTAATAACCGCCTGGTTAAATACAGCTGGCTTGCGCCACGAGCCCTGCTGCCTGCTGACTGACAGGTTACAGCCGGCTCTTGCACCTCCACACGCTGTATTGCACAGCGGCTCTCATCATGTCGGCGTTTAGGAGAAGGCTTGTAAACCGGACATTGAGGCGCGTTCACGTTCAAACCCGCTTGAGGAATGAACGGTGTGTGGAGGCATATCTGTGACATAGGAAACAAGCCCGTGCTGTCTAATCAACCGACAGGTTTTAAAGACAGCCGGTTTGTGCCGCGAGCCCTGCTGCCTAATAACCGACAGGCTATGAGGCAGCCGCTTATGTCATCCGGAGAAGAGCTCTCCTGAACCGGGGGAACGGGGAGATCTCATTAGGCGGCTGCCTTTCCGATGATCTCCGGGAGTTCCTGGAGAATACCGCCTATACGGCAGAGCCGAGATGGCGGATAGAGGGACCCGGTGACCCGGTGTCAGCCCGGCAGCCGAACCTATAGGCTCGGCTGCCGGGCCGACACCGGGCCCCGCCCTGTCTCCCCCGTCCGGAGGAGAGGGAGGATGGGGCCGGGGGAACCACATGGTGATCCGTAAATGGAGGGGAAGGAGTCGCCTGACTGCTGCCCGCCACTCGGATCCAATAATCAAGGGCTTGGTCCACAGAGTAAGACTCCTGGACTAGCCAATCATCCCCGGCCGCAGCCGCGAGAGCGTTCGCTCTCCGCTGTCTGTGGGCCAGAGGGAGACGGACACAATGACTGCATGACACCTGGGGAGTGAGAGCCGCGTTTGCGTGCTCCAATCCCCGGCAGGACTCACCTGTATCGTCTGTGTAAAGCCGCTTACTCCCTGGAGCGAGCCAGCCACAGCCGGTCGTAACTCATATGTCGGCTAACACCGAGCCCCGCCCTGTCTCCCCCGTCCGGAGGAGAGGGAGGATGGGGCCAGGGGCAAATGTTTGCTTTCTAGTAAACAGCTCTGAAAAGAGCTTGTGCCTGTACAGTGCTTCTGCAGCGGAGTGCTGAAGAAAAGTGGGAGCAGATTGTAGGGACTACTTCCTATTTATACGGAAGTGAGTCCGTAGGTGGGGCCCACGTCATAGGTGGGCGTGGATTAAGTCTGTTAGTGCTGCACACGTGCAGAGGGATTACCCAATAGCGATAGCCTTAGAGGGCGAAGCCTTATACGAAATAGAACAGTTTCTGACCAGAGCTTTGCATTGAAAACTAAATGTAGCACCAAGTATTATTATCTTTTAAGAACCTACATTTGGAACCAAACCTTTGATCACATTTTGTTTTATTGTTCCTTGGTCTGATTTGTACCAACTATGTTTCTGCGTACTGCTGCTTTGAGCTTTGAGCTTCAACTTATTGTCTTCCATCTAATAAACCTTGTTGTTCAGATCGAGGGGTCAGGACCCCATGCTCATAATATACAGCCACGTTATGCTCCAACGCTCCACAGTTAGATCACATGATAACACTTTAGCCAACATCATTCACAAATGAATAGTGTGAGCTGAGGTTAAAGTCTAATCCCAACTGTCACACAGGTAGGTCTTTTCAGAAGAAAAACTCAAATAAACTGTCAATTCAGTGAACAAAACACAAACACTGCTCTTTAGCATCTGATTCTTCAAAAAGCCCATAGCAGTGGATCACATGACAACAGAGATGATCTGCACTGAGTGAAATTAAAGTATGGTATCTAACAAACACTGCTGCAGAACCCGACTAACTTTACCTTCATTTCTCAGGTTAAGGCTGCACTGTTAGGAAAAGAATGATGCTTTGATATGTGGGCGGCTTCTGATATTAACATCTCTGCAGGAAGTGTTGACCTCAATGACATTAGCCTCGCAATCGAGAAATCTAAAGGTGAAGTGATTGGACTTTATATTGAATCAAAACTCTAAAAGCGTGCAGCACAGTGCATGGGAGGATGACATATCACTGCAGTAGCAACAGGGCACATAGAAGCACATTTAAACACAAGCCAAAAGATAACAGGCAGAACCCTTACTCAGATATGATCAAATAAAACAAACAAAGAACATTCAAAAAGCTCAATCTTTTACATAAGCATCTATCAAATAAGTAACACTTGTGATGTGAGATAGATAACTGACAGCAGTACTAAGGGACTCTGGGAACATCTTATGATATGTTTCTCAGTAATGACATTGTCTTGTTGTGAATCATCAAGGAGTCTCTGTTCACGTGAGACATGTAAAGCAGTAGGAGACACATCCTGTCGCTGAGAGGGGGGGGACCTGTCTGACACTGCAGAAGGAAAGAGGAATTTACTTTTGTTTGGATGGCAACAAAAAACCTTTTACTATTAAATCACACACAGGGTTCATATTCAGAGGTTGGCATTCACATCAATCATACAGAATATCATTTGTGCATTAGCACTCGTCAAGCAATTCACACTGAGTCTGAAATAAAGTGAGTCTTAGCAGAGCAGGGACAGGAGAGGACGCTCAGACTTGGACTGAAGATGAATGGAGCTGGAAACAAAGCTGCGAGAGGCAATCCTGACACCTCGGATCAATGTGTTAGTCCTTCTCATTTTGTAAAGGTCTCACCAAATTACAATTGACCGAAGTTATCAGCCTAGTTATTTGCCTTGTAACAGAGTCACATGAGAAGATCAATATCACGTCTGTGTCTGCTACAGAAGTAGAAGTGTATCTAGATTAACACAAAGACTGGAAGCATGAAATACTTGCTCTTTTGGTTGTTATGTACAATAATGGCACAATCTAGTGGAACAGCAGACAGAACGGAATGTTCCCATTATGGTTAGCAGCTAATAGTAGTACTTCAAGCTGAATATACTGTATGTTACTATATGATAACGTCAATAAAGATGAGTTAGAGGTTAGAGTGTCTCTCCCATATGCTTCCCAATTCAAAGTTGTCCTCTGTTTTTTGGAGATGGGACAGTTACCTGGCTGCACCTCAGCTAAACCCTAGTTTAGAAAACATCTCAGATATGTTTCCATGTGGCTAACGTGGCTCCCCCCCCCCCCCCCATCACCTCTCCCATGAATGGATTTACCAAACGCGGGGTACCCACAAACATTAAACATGTACATAATCAGTGAGTAATATTGTAAATAAATACACCTGGATCCATGAGACTGCTCCAATACTGATTCAAGATTTATGACCTAGCTTAGTTTTTACTTTTGTTGTTATTTTTGTTTTACTTGCTTGTAAAGCGCTTTGAGCACCAGGAAAAGCGCTATATAAATGTAATGTATTATTATTATTATGACAGGGTGTCCTCCAGCTCAGGATAGACCTTCATCCATTTACAAGAGAACGCAGGAGCGATATGGAGGAAGCATCATTGGTGCATTGAACCTCATTATTCTCTTTAGGTGACTTGGACAAGTACGTTTATGAGTTTGGCATTTAATCACATTTGCTTACCCCCCCTTAATAGTTGTAGTTGGGTCAAGATGGTTAAAGTAGTGTCAGTTTTATGAGTTGTTGCCGTGTCAACCACATCAGCAGCAGGAGACTAGGGAGTGAACGATAAACCTAAAGACCGGTCAATCATCTGTATTCTTTTTAAAACTCTGTGGTGTGTTATTTCATGTTGACACTGGTCTCTTCATGTGACTGGTCAGGGCGGCTGGTCCCTGAACACAGTGACACACTATGCATGCACCCCCTCAGGGTTAGTCACTGACACTAGCAAACTTGTATTAAAGCAGGAAGCCAATAGGGAAGCAGTAGGTCGGTGGGGGCGGGGTTACCTGCTGAGAGCCTCTATGGGCGTGTCAGGGTGGACAAGCTTCCCATAATTTGTGCTAGAAACAGAACAAAGGAGGGAAAGAGAATGAAAAACATAACATTGTGAATTTGAAACAAAAAATGAAAACATTAAGAAGGAAAAACAATGATAAAGAGTGAAGGCGAAGTCAATAATAACTACAATAAATTGTACCAGAAGTTGTTGCAATAAAACTATAACAGTAATTTTGAGACAATGTTATTCAACTAATGTAGGCTAATGATAATATAATAGTAAATCATTTGTATAATAAATAAAATAAAACCATACAACCAAATAGGGCTGTACCCATAGACTGTATGCATAAAGGCTGTACCGTGTATCGTTGGCCCACTATTCAGTTTTCAATTTCGTTATTCGGATATATATTATTTTCATTGAATTTATTGGAATCTCCAATATCAACGTAAGAGCTTGTGCCTCTTCGGGGGGTGCTAACACTTAACCATACACTTTATCGTTTACTTTCTCCGTCTTTATATGTAGATATTACTTTTCTCCATTAATCTCCGTCACGTTGTTTCCATAGCAACAACAACTTCCTGTCAACTGCGCTAACTCTCCTTCAAAATAAAAGCATGTCCATAAATAGGAAGCCAAGCCAAATAACACAAATACATCGTGTTATTTACATGAACAAATAACTATAAAACAACAATCCTGTAGAATAACAAAATGAATGCCTTGAACCAACCGAAATACACGTGTTGAAGCGCACGACCACCCCCCGCGCCGAATATCCGAATATTTGCTGCTGATTACTGTTTCAATATGTATTGTGTACTATAGTGATAATAACGACACACTCTATCTTACTCTCACCTACTTTACTTGTAATGTTCCACAAGATACAATTCAACATCCTAGCCGTGCTAACTTCAGAACTGACGCTCATGCCTGGTCCCTCGGCTCCTGACGTCCCCGCGGGCCAGCTGTGCATCAACAAATAATGTCCCCCTGGCCAACGTATATTGCAACAATTACTACGGAATATCCGGAGTCCGAAATCATGCATTGATGGTTACCAAACCAACATAAATGATATAAATATGTGGTACAGGGGCTTATAGAGGCATTCATTCCTAAACAGCACATATATTGGCAGGGCATTTGGTAACAAATCTCAAAATTAAAAATCACATTATCTATAAGTGAGATATAAGTAACAACAACACTCCTCCTACAGCATCAAAACGAACAGGTTGATGTGTATGGGCTCAGAACAGTCTCATAATACACACATGCACACAAAAGGATTCACACTTGTATTTCCGGATCCACACTTGTGTTTTTCAATGCACACACACATGTGTTCCGTTTCATATACATGTAAATAAAATCCAAATACAGAAAAAACTTTTACATATGTATTTTTGATCCTCACATATTTGTTTTCCGTTTAAATCCTCTGAACCTGCAAACACAACCAGCTTTCTGTGCACGGATCGCTGTGCATTCGTGTGTGGGTTTTTGAGACTCCCCTGACGGTCAGCAGATTCGTACTTGTATTTTTTTCTATCTATAGCCAATCAGATGTCTCCTTCATTCTAAGCCAATCACATGAGCGCGTCCCCACGAGGGTATGATTTCTTGCGTTCATGACACTTCATATACGCATTTTGCGCTGTCCGGTCAGCTCGCTAAACAGAGGGCGGAGCATCAGGTGATCATGCAGAGCTGCGTGTCTCCGTCAGATTCAGCAGCTGATCTGATCTCTCTCTCGCGTCCGGTTATACTTCACTCGCGTTTATGTCCATATCGATCAGATCCAGCTCTCCTGATCGGCCCTTATAGAGAGCACCGATCAAACTATTAAGAGTGAATATCGGCCGATAATGACCGGCGGGGCTCCCCCCGTTGACAGTTCACTGTCTAGCACTGGCTTCGTGCACTGATCGATTAGGCTAAGCTAACCTGTAGCTGCTCCCTCCACATTCACAACAACTGCATACAGACATAAATAAAGCAGCTGTATTCGCCATACAGGAAACACACATTTAAAACGGTTTTGCCTGCCGTTTTTGTGTACACAAGCATTCATCAATGTTTCGGAAAGTGGCGCTGTACCTTAATAATATAAAGGCTTGTATTTGTATGCATTTCCTGTCCGGAAAGTGGCGCTGTACTGAGAGTGGAGGTATCCTGAGATTAGCGCCTGCAGGCAGGCTCCATGGAGCTGTCAGCTCCGGACTGTGCAAAATGAAGCGCTACGTCATGAACGCAATAAATCTACCCTCGTGGGGGCGCACTCATGTGATTGGCTTAGAATTGAGGAGACATCTGATTGGCTATAGATAGTAAAAATTACAAGTACGAATCGGCTGACCGTCAGGGGAGTCTAAAAAAACCCACACACGAATGCACAGCGATCCGTGCACAGAAAGCAGTTTGTGTTTGCAGGTTCAGAGGATTTAAACGGAAAACAAATATGTGAGGATCAAAAATACATATGTAAAACTTTTTTCTGTATTTGGATTTTATTTACATGTATATGAAACGGAACACATTTGTGTGTGCATTGAAAAACACAAGTGTGGATCCTTTTGTGTGCATGTGTGTATTATGAGACTGTTCTGAGCCCATAGATGGGGATCATGTCCATGTACTGTTCCCTGAGTGAACACCATCATTATGTCAACATCCCTAGAGGAGGACCGTAGAGGTGTGTGTGCAGGTGGAGCAGGGAGTGTGTCCATTTGAAAACAGGCTGGGTTTATGGTCAAACACTAAACCTCTTGTCCAAAACACCAACCAAGCAGTTCCTCCCTCCCGTCGTCTGATTATGAATTTAAAGCCCTACTTTTATCCATCAGCGTTCCCAAGAGCAGCTTTGATCATTCAGAGCCTCCCATTAGCCAATGTCCCTGTTTCTCTTCTTCTCCCCCTCTCTCTCAGATGTTCTAACATCTGTCTGTTTTTTTCTTTTGTTATTCTGAGCTCTTATCTTTCTGTTATTTGTACAACCCGACTCTGGAGACATGTGAGCGGAATGTGTTAACAATTAAGAGAGGAGACGGACTGAGGAAGCAGGAAGAGACAAAGACAATGACTAATTGTCAGAGCCGAGGCACAAGAGTGTCTTTGAAAACTCCTCCAATAAACTTGTTAAGATGTGGGGAGCAGGGGGATATTAACAAAACATAAGGGAGATGAACTCTGATGAACAAGAGATGAACAAGATATTAGTGAGTTAAAATATATCACACAACACGGAGAAAAGGAAACCGGAGAGTCAGGAACATGGTAAGTTCCATGCATGTAATAGTCATGCAACATGTGGCCAGATGGGCGGAGCCAGGTGAAACTTTCATAAGCAGCATCACACACCTCCTGTCTGCCTCAACACGATTAAAAATGCAAACCACACACACACACACCACACACACACACACACACACACACACACACCACCACACACCACACACACACACAACACACACACACACACACACACACACACACACACACACACACACACACACACACACACACACACACACACACACACACACACACACACACACACACAGGAGCTGTTAGGCAGAGGAGATAATTGGAAGGGGAGTTGAATGCGAGTGTGAAAGATATGGAGAGTGTGTGCGTGTCTTTCTCAGACAGACAGACAGACAGACAGACAGACACAGACAGACAGACAGACAGACAGACAGACAGACAGACAGACAGACAGACAGACAGACAGACAGACAGACAGACAGACAGACAAATAATTGATAATTAGTTTATTATGACCCTGAGAGAAGGCATGGGATCAGAAGTGGGACTGAGAACGGATTGGACCATTCTGTGTCATAAACACTGAGGACTGGGAGAGAGGGACAGACTGAGGACTGTGGTGTCTCCGCTCCACTGTGGGCGTCCCTCCTGCTGCACATTGACGCTCTGTTCCTCACAGCTGCATGGACGCTTCTGAATATTACTATTATAAAGAGCTTTAAGACGGCGATGATGCAGGATCCTCCATAGCACCACAGTTAAAGCCATATCTGAACACTGGACTGCCTCATGCCTACTGATGCTTATCATACATGTGTTACATCATTGCAAGAAGGAAAAATCAGCATCAGAAATGTATTCAGTCTCAAATAACAGCTAAGGGCTATTGTTTATGACCAACGGCTGTTCATTTTAAGAGCACATTGTCAGAGTGTCATGGTAACCCCTCAACTGCTCTAAAGTCCTGTAACACAAACACTCACTTATTATGTACAGTTGCTTTACAGAGAGTCCTGCTGCATGCTGTGTAGCAGTGTGTGTTCACAGAGTGTTCACACAGTGCCACAATAACCAGCTGTAACTCTGGAGAACCTGCCTTATAGTCTGACTTCTGGTCTGAGGCAGCCAACTCTTTCAATAACAGAACCAGAGGTGAGAGAAGTACTCAGATCTTGTACTGTAGTAAAAGTAGAAGTACTCAGATCTTGTACTGTAGTAAAAGTAGAAGGACTCAGATCTTGTACTGTAGTAAAAGTAGAAGGACTCAGATCTTGTACTTGAGTAAAAGTAGAAGTACCAGAGTATAGGAATACTCTGTTACAGTAAAAGTCCTGCAATACAAGCCTTTATATTATTAAGGTACAGCGCCACTTTCCGAAACATTGATGAATGCTTGTGTACACAAAAACGGCAGGCAAAACCGTTTTAAATGTGTTTTTCCTGTATGGCGAATACAGCTGCTTTGCCGTAAGTGAAAGTAGAAAAGTATTATCATCCAAATATAGTTAAAGTAGCGACAGTAAAAGTAGTCATTGTGCAGATTGGTCCATTTCAGAATAATATATATGATATGTTTTATAATGATTGATCATGAAAGTGTTCTCAAAGCTGGTGAAGGTGCAGCTAGTTTGAATGACTTTGTATACTGCAGGGTAGCTTGTGGATTTACTCCAGGTGGAACTAAAGTCTGATTCAACACTTGATTAGATTTCACATCATTCATCCACATCTGTGAAGTAACTAAAGGTATTAAATACATGTAGTGGAGGAAAAGTACACAGCATAACATTGAAATACTCAAGTAAAGTACAACTGTCTCAAAATTGTACTTACTTACTTTACACCTCTGCAGAGCACAGGAAAAAACTGAACTAAATAAGATGCTGCTCATATTCAGAGTTAATATCCAAACAATGTGTGTATTCAGTCCGCAGTGTGATAACGGGAGCATTCACTTTGAGATCACTCACAGTAACTTATGCTACTCTATTGTTGCCACTCATCAACCCAACAGAGGTTAGATGAAGGACTCCATCTGAAAGTGTTTCAGTGACCTTTCCAATCAGTACCCAGATTTTACATTACATGTTACTTGTTAGACGCTTTTATCCAAAGCGACTTACATACTCAATACTGTGGGCAATCCCCACAGGAGCACTTTGGGGTGAAGTGTCTCAGGGACACAACGACATGCTGACTGCAGTGGGGTTTGAACCTGCCCCCTGATCCCAACACCAACGTACTAGTCCACTACACCACAGCCTCCCTAGATCAGAGTGATACAATGCTGCAGGGTGAGTCTGAGAGCAGAGAGACTTACTGTTCGTTCACCACAAAGATGCAGTTGTCCTGGGAGGGGGCGCCGGACACCGGGTGCTTACAGGTCACCTTTCTCTCATTGTGGCTGCAGGGAGAGAAAACAGAATGTCAGACAGAGACAGCGTGAAGTCGCCACAACTACACCCAAATCCAACCAAAGCATATTGAAGTACCACATCAGCGTCATAACACACACACTTTTCAAAAAATCACACCACAACCACACTCAGCCACACACCTGCAGCGGGGGGTGGTGCTAAACTTCAGCATAATGTCCTGATTGGGTCTAAGGAGGAAGGTATCGGGGCTGACGAGCATCAAATACAGACTCTGCAGCGTGTGGTGTCTGTTTGTCCTCAGCACTGAGGAGACCCTCCCCGCCCTCTGCCTCACTGCCACTTCCTGCCTCCCCCGTCCCTCCTCTTCCTCTTGTCATGTTCTTTCATTCATTCACATTTGAGATATTAAGTAGGGCATTAAAGTGCAATTTTAATAAATTCATTCGTATTAAATTCTTTATTTAGTTGATGGATTTATTTGAATGAAACACTAGTTACAGTGTTGGTACACCCCCTCGTTTCTCTCTCTGTTTTTCTCCCATACTTTTTGATCATCACTCGTCTCTATCAATCTTTTTCTTTTTCTCTTCCTCAGTTTTCATTCCTCCTTTATACTTAATATATTTTTCTTGCTTTCTTACTTCCTACGTTTTAATGTTCTGCTTAATCTCCCACTCTTTCTCCCCCCCTGCTGCTTCTCTCTCAGTCATATGCTGCATCACAAGAAGTCTGCTGACTCCTCCACCCCCCTTTCAAATAAAGGAGAATTTGTTATCAACCCTAAAAACACGATGATGACGATGAAGGTGGGGAGAATCAACTGTCAAACACACACACACACGGGAGGAATTGTGGAACACGTGTTAAACACTCTCACTTTCAAACATGGCCTATTGCCAATTATTATAAACTCAAGTGAACTACAGTCAGCCACATCTCACATCTGACAGCACAGCACTTAAAACAAATTACATTTAAGAATTCAAAATGTCTTTCTAGGAGCCATATATCCAGGTATTTTAGATCATTCATAGACTTGCTGCCATTTTCAGAAAAGAATGGATCTGCATAGAAACATGGGGATTTAGGAGAGACCAAGCCAGCTCTCTATTACCACCTGTGTACAGTCTTACACTTCAATTATATATATCACACATATTCTGATCAGCCAAACAAACAGGGGAGCAAAGTGAGAACCCCTAAATAAACCCAGTGTGGTCTGTGTGTGTGTGTGTGTGTGTGGGGGGGGGGGTTTACATGATTTTCACCCACATCTGGAGAGGCCAGATGTGCAGGAGGGAGGAAGGGGGGGATTCTTGTACTACTTAAGTTCCCTGCATCTGGAGGAAAGCCATGGCAGAGTCCAGCTGGCATAATCAGAGTTTAACACACACACACACACACACACACACACACACACACACACACACACACACACACACACACACACACACACACACACACACACACACACACACACACACACACACACACACTTGTGACTCAAAATCATAAAGGAGAAAACGCCTGCTTGTGCGACTAGTCTATCTTTTTAAATAAAAAAAGTTGCTAGGAGCAGTAGCACATCTGCCTCTGATAACAAAACGGCACTTCATAACAAACGATGTGTTGTAAAGAAAGCATCAGGGCGGCTTTCTGCTCCTCACACTCAGATGCAGCGACACACATCACAGCGCTGCGGTGTGTGAACAGATCTGGTGTCAGCTTTGCCTATTGAAGGTTAACTGAAGTCACATCTCTGCCGTCCGCTCTTACCCTGCACAGCTCAAGAAAGCTCCGATGAGACACCTGCAGCCTTCATCAAAGACACACACTGTCATCATTATACCTAGGCACACGCTGCAACATGAGCAGCTTCATGTGACGACAGAGTTCAGTTTGAACCAGGTCTCTGCTGCAGCCTCTTATTTAGAAAGACACCCCCACACACTCATCCAACGCAGCATCATGCTAAGTTGTTGCTCAGCAGCCAAATAACTGAGCGTAGCTTTAATGATTGATGTGAAACATCAGTTGATGTAGACGTGCTACACTGAGAAACACAAACGGTCCTTTGCATGGCTTTCCCTCAACCCCCCATTGGAAGAAATAAACACCAAAGAAACTGCAAGCTGTCAATCATTTGTCATAAAAAAACACCAATGTCACATTTTAAATGTTTATATAATAGGTGTTTATTTAAAGGGAGACACGCTCCCTTTCTATTTTTGATTGATAGCAGATGACAGGCTGTCAAGCCAGAGCCTGGAGATGTTTAATTCAATGGCTGTGTATTCTAAGCAGTCATTTGACAAACTAGAGAGGATACAGCAGTCTGGTGTGGAACCATGTCCACCCTGAGAAGAGGCCAAGAATGCATACACAGCACTTTCATGGTTTCAATAGAAGAGAACATAAGAGATACAGGGAGGCTAGAGGATATGGAGAGGATGGAGGTGAGAAACAAGCTGTAAATTAGGAAGGCCAAGACGGGGAGTAAACAGAGAGAACAGAGAGCCAATCACAGCAGCTGCTGCTCGGGCTCCAAGCTCATCTCATTGGAAATATGTCATGATGTAAAACATCTGTATTGGTAGCAGTGTACAGTATGTGATGAGCAGGACATTTTACAGAGATCAACTACAGTGTGGTGGACACCGGATCCTAATGACCTCACAAATTGACTGTATCTGCAGTATGCTAACATCAGTAAGTACAATGGTGACGGTTTATTGGTGTAACCATGCTGGGTGTATGATTGTGACTCAGCAGCAATTGTATCCATTGTCTGTCAGGCAGATACAAAAATGATTCACATGATGCAACAACTTTAATCATGTTGTAAAACACACACACACATACAACACACACTATTGAACAATAGTACAATAGTAGCTCATTAGTCCTCAGTGTGGACAAACGTGCTTCTCTTTAAATGCTATGTGAAAAAGCCACCCTGTGGTCAGTGTGTGGGTCTGTGGGTCTGTGTGTGTGTGTGTGTGTGTGTGTGTGTGTTGTGTGTGTGTGTGTGTGTGTGTGTGTGTGTGTGTGTGTGTTGTGTGTGTGTGTCTCCCTGCAGACAGGCTGCCATTCACCATTCCTCCCTCTGGCCGGGACACTAACCTTTCACAGCCTGTCCTCCTCCAAAAAACGACCAAATAGGTCGATTGTTCAACAGCTTATTACGACCTATAGTCACGTTTTAAAGTTTAGCACCTCTAGTGGTCGTGTAAGAAACAACAATTTGAGGCATATGGGGATATTGTACTTATAGAATCCACGTCCAGTGGATGTGTAGGATCTATAGTTTGATAGATATTACGAAGATTATTTGAGGTCTTGCCAGGAGAACGTGTATATACTACGTCTTTCCCCCTATTAATTTCTATTGACCAGTGTCCATGTAAAGTTAGCGTCAACTCTCACCGAGTGAAAACAGTATTTCTGGTCTCAAAGTTTTCATAGTAAAACCGGAAGTATTCCCCTGACTGTCAAATGATTACACAGTGATATCTGCAGTACTCATCCACTAAAAAACATCAGTTTATCCTTGTTAATTACACAACGTTGATTGGTTTAAATTGTGTACAATGCTTTTGTGTTTTTCCCTTTAGATTCTGAGAGACACATTTCATCAAAACATCTAATTACCCATAATCCTCAGCTATGGTTGAAGCTCTGTGATTGGATGTTTTAGCCGCAATGCACGTTGGGATATGGTGTTTATGCGATATGCAAATACTGAGTTTGAAAGAATAGTCAGGGGATTTGGGTGATGGGAGACACATCTCTGGAATCAGATTTTCAATAGCTTACCGTTAAATGTGTAGAACTACAATATGTGAAACAATATAGCAATATCCTGTACAATTATGTGAAAACACGAATAAAACTACACATCTTCAGATGTTATACATACATAAGTGTCCTACACTAATAATAAAAAGTTATTATGGCATTGTATGCTGTGTGTACCTTATTTGTAACATCTTCAGTCTCGGTTTCTTTCTCTGATCAATAAGATGAGAGTTATTGTGTTGCAGAACCTGATGAGTTCAGGAGGGTTTCTGAAGATGTTAGGTTAGATGTTGTGCACCGTTATGGTGTAAATATAGCCTATCTACCAATTGGATTAAGTATAAAAGTCACCCGAATTAGTATTGATACTGCAAGGAGACGTATTGTGTGAAGAGAAATTGAAGATGTTGTTTAATTGCTGATATATTTATGACCCACGTCATGTATTCAGTTTCTGTGGCAGTTCTTCCAGTTTGTCCAGAAGTCTTCTAATCAGGGCTCTATAAATAAAGAACTACCGTGTATTACAACAGTTATGCGATGACTTTCAAAGAGAAAAGTAAGCACACGCGGAATAAAGTATTATACATTTTTTTTTTAATTTCATATAGCATAAACACCATATCCCAACGTGCATTGCGGCTAAAACCTCCAATTACAGAGCTTCAACCATAGCTGAGGATTATGGGTAATTAGATGTTGTCGGCTATCAAAACCTCTGAAAAAATAAATGTGACTCTCAGAATCGAAAGGGAAAAACACAAAAGTATTGAACACAATTCAAACCAATCAACGTTGTGTAATTAACAAGGATACACTGATGTTTTTTGGTGGATGAGTACTGCAGATATCACTGTGTAATCATTTGACAGTGAGAGGAATACAGTTTTATTATGAAAACATTGAGACCGGAAATACTGTTTTCAGCTCGTGAGGGTTGACGCTAACTTTACATGGACGCTGGTCAATAGAAATGAATAGGGGGAAAGACGTAGTATATACACGTTCTCCTGGCGAGACCTCAAATAATCTTCGTAATATCTATCAAACTATAGATCACACATCCACTGGACGTGGATTCTAAAAGTACAATATTGTTACGGTGTGTGAAGCAGGTAGGACCCAAATGCAGATTAACGTGAACATTCCTTTATTTCAAGGCTATACTAACAAAGACAGAACACAACACTCACCGAGGACAAGCCAAATCACAAGACAAACCGACACTGAACACAGGAAGAGACAAGACTAAATACAAGGAGGGGTAATCACAAGACGAGACACAGCCGGGCAGGGGAGGAGAAACACAAGGACAACAGGTGAACACAATCAGACAACTAGACACACCAGGGAAACTAACGACGGGAGGAAAAACACAGGGAAAAGGACCAGACAATATACCCAGAGGAAAACATGACAGGGAGAACAGCAAAACACCCAAACCAAGACATATAAAACGTGACATAACACAATAATCGTAACAGAACCCCCCCCTCAAGGGACGGATTCCAGATGTCCCTAAAACACCCCAAAACAGTCAAATAAACGTCCAAAAAAACAATGTCCAGCAGGGTGGGTGGAGGGGGGACCGGAGGAGGGACACAAAACTAGGGCCACCAGGGTGGGTGGAGGGGGTCCGGAGGACGGGTCTGGGCTGACAACCCAAGAGCACCGCGGAGGACCCGGAAGGAATCTCGGGCGGACGGCCCGGGGGCCAGGCAGAAGCCGAGAAGGGGGACTCGGGCGGACGGCCCGGGGGCAAGACAGAGTCCAAGGTGGGGCGAAGGCCACCGCGGGCGAACTCAGGGGGCCGAGCATGAGGGCGAGGGCCGCGGCCGGGAAAGTCAGGGGGCCGGGCTCGAGGGCGAAGGCCGTGGCTCTCAGGGGGCCGGGATCGAGGGTGAAGACTGCGGCTCTCAGAGGGCCGGGCTCGAGGGCGAAGACCAGACAGCTCCGGAGGCCGGGCAGGACCCGGTGTCGGAGCTGGTGGGACAGGCCTCGGCAGGATCCCCCACAGAACAGGACCAGGACACGGGATTGGCAGGACCCCCGGCAGGAGAGCAGTCGGCGAGACCTCCAACGGGACAGGACATAGGGTTGGCAGGACCCCCGGCAGGAGAGTAGTCGGTGGGGCCTCCAACGGCACAGGACATAGCATTGGCAGGACCCCCGGCAGGAGAGTAGTCGGCCGGACCTCCAAGGGAACAGGACAAAGGGTTGGCAGGACCCCCGGCAGGAGAGTAGTCGGCGGGGCCTACAACGGCACAGGACAAAGGGTTGGCAGGACCCCCGGCAGGAGAGTAGTCGGCGGGACCTCCAACGAGACAGGACAAGGAGCTGGCAGGACCCCCGGCAGGAGAGTAGTCAGCGGGACCTCCAACGGCACAGGCCAAAGGGTTGGCAGGACCCCCGGCAGGAGAGTAGTTGGCGGGACCTCCAACGAGACAGGACAAGGAGCTGGCAGGACCCCCAGCGGAACCTCCAACGGACCAGGACATTGGGTAGGGACTTGAGACGTGACCCGAGAGGGGACTCGAGACGTGACTCGAGAGGGGACTCGAGAGGAGACTCGAGAGGAGACTCGAGAGGAGACTTGAGACGTGACTCGAGAGGAGACTCGAGAGGGGAACCAAGGGGGAACTCGAGAGGGGACTCGAGAGGTGACTCGAGAGGGGAACTAGAGAGGGGACTCGAGAGGGGACTAGAGGAGAGACTAGAGGAGGGACTAGAGAAGGGAACTCGAGAGGGGACTAAAGGAGGGACTAGAGGAGGGACTAGAGGAGGGACTAGAGGAGGGAACTCGAGAGGGAACTGGAGAGGGGACTCGAGAGGGGACTCGAGAGGGGACTGGAGAGGGGACTTGAGAGGGGACTTGAGAAGGAACTTGAGATGGGACTGTGGCAGCTGGGGCCAGAGCTGGGTCTGGAACCATGGCTGCGGGGGCCGGAATTGAAGCCAGAATCATGGATAAAGATAGGTCATTAGAAATGAATAGGACAAACGACTACTAGAGGTCGAAAACTTTAAAACATGATTATAGGTCGTCATAAGCTGCTTGAACTATCGACCTATTTGGTCCCCCCCCCACTTCTCTCTCCTTCTCCATTTCTTCACTTGGGTCCGTCCTTCCTTCTGCTATTATACACAGTGGAGTCATCAACCCAATAATAATTTGTCTGGACTACAAATCATTGAGCTTTTGTTTAGTTTAATATTTTATTTCAAAAGACTGACCATCAAAAACTAATTATTCTAAAGTGACATTAGTTGTAGGTTACAATATGATAGAATCGGAGGATGAAACCGATGAAATCTGCTTTTAACCCATCCTAGTACGAGGAGCAGTGGGCAGCTATACAGCGTTGGGGGAGTAACGGGAGCGCTCCAAGTAGCCGTCCACACATATTGTAAGTCTGTTCAGGGACTTGAACCAGTGACCCTACGCCTCCCAGCCCCTGCTGCAAGTTGGCAGCATATATACAGTCTCAGTTGACACAAATGTCACCCTGATGAGAACACTTTATGCCTAACAGCTGACCTCTGTCAGCTGTTAGGCATAAAGTGTTCTATGAAAAAGAAGAAAATAAAACAACATAGATTAGCTCCATGGCATAATGCCGAAACCTGCAAAATAAAGCAAAAGTCGAGACAACTTGAAAGGATATGGCGTTCTACTAAACTTGAAGAATCTCGTTTAATTTGGCATATTACTCTCAATGAATATAAGAAAGCACTGCGTAAAGCGAGAGCAGCCTACTACTCTTCATTAATAGATGAGAATAAGAATAATGCAAGATTTCTTTTCAGCACTGACAGGCTGACAGAGAGCCACAGCTCGATTGAGCCTTCTATTCCCATAGCACTCAGTAATGATTTTATGTGCTTTTTTAACGATAAAATTGTTACTCTTAGAAACAAAATTAACGACCTCTTGCCTTTGATCAGTATAGTGTTATCAACAGCTCCCGGAAACGTAAGTTCTAATATTACACTAGATAGTAAACTAGAATGCTTTTCAGCCATAAACCTTGAACAATTAAATTCAATGATTCTCTCTTCTAAACCATCAACGTGCATGTTAGACCCAATTCCAACTAAGCTGTTGAAGGAAGTTTTTCCATTAATTAGCACTTCTTTAAAGCACATAATGACTTGTTTAAGACTCGTTTTGTCAAAGTTTAGGACTTGGACTTGACTTGAACTTGCCCATCCTGACTTGAGACTTGACTTGGACTTGAGCGCAAAGACTTGAGACTTGACTCGGACTTGCAAAACAATGACTTGGTCCCACCTCTGTCCTGAAGTCATGTTGGAGATGTTTAAATTAGCTTAAATCTGCTTATCTTTTTTGCTACCACTGCACATCACTCAAATGCTTTAACAGTGCTGTGTTAGCCTATATGTTGCTATAGGTAACTGTGACAGATGCTTGATGGGATGTGATGGAGATATAGGTCCCTGGAGATGAGGGTTTTCAGTCCACCAAAGAAACAGTCCACATAAATACTGGAGAGATGGAAATCCTGCAGGGACAGAGGCCATCTCTCTCTTTCTGTCCTTACATCCTGTCCTCCATAATTCCTCTCCACCTATCATTAACATCGTCCTCATCTCATCTTCCCAGCTGCATTGAGCCTGACACCCCCAGCCTCTCAGAGCATAGAAAGGTGAGAGATATCCTCCTCAGCCAGAATAAAGGCGCTCATTTTGCTTTCTCACACTTCAAGTGTTTGGCTGATGACTGAGGGCAGCTTCAGACGTTACTCCCATGTGAGGGCGGGCACTCAGCCTCTGGATGGAGTCATACATTATGTACAGAGCACTTAAAGCTGGCTGATATCAGGGCATATATTCCCATGTATGTTTGTGATGAACTGAAGATGCCATGTGCAAATTCACCTGCTTTACTTGCAACCACTTTCTAAAAAGATGCAACTGGAGTCTCTATAGGCTCTACTACATTTATCCTGGCATTTTCAAAAAAGCACAGTCAACAGTACATTAAAGGCTTTGGACAGATGCATGAGTAAACATGCTGCAACATAATCACAAGGATATATAAAGGCTTCCAAGAATCCAATTCAGCTTGCACGTACTTCGATTGAAATGAAAGGGAAGCATTAGAATCAAAGAAAGGCTCTCTTTAAATGAAATATAACCCCCCCTCTCTTCAGGTGGGACCTCACCATGCACTGCCATGCACAGAGGAGAAAGTATTGGCACCAGATGGAGGAGATGATTAATCACAGTCAATTATTGCCTGGATCCTCCAAAAGATGAATGTTTGAATAGTTCCAATTCATCAAACTCATCATGAGGAGTCTACAAGTCAGTAAATGTTGTTTTGACTAAATGAGAAATTGATTAAACATTATCATACATTACTGCTCTGTTAAATGTGATTTTTCTATACATATGTTGGACTACTACAGAACAAGAGATAAAGGTGTTGCGCACTTTCAGATCCTCTGGTCACTTAACAAACTGACAAAGACCACCCAACCCCCCACAGGATTTCATCAATAACATCAAGTATGAGACATTATACTTACAAAAGTATTTGCTATGATATAGGAACACAGTGCCATCACTGTCATCGAATGTCCCACCAACCAAAAACTAACTAACAGTGTCCTTTGAAGGTCCAACTCAAATAAGAGTAGCTGAAATGTTGCTGAGGGATTTAAAACATCTTCTCTAACTCCAACTTAACAAAAAGAGCTTCTTCATACACCCCCCTCCATACCGTCAGTCTATCCTGTCAACATTAACCCCCACAGGTCTGCCAGTTATCTAACCCGCGGGCTCATTTATTGTAGCCGTTACATTAAGGATATTTACTTCATATATAGACCAGTGGAAACAGGAGCAGCGTGTTTGATTCGGGTTAGGGTTAGAGAGGACGAGAGCACCCTTCTGATGAGAGGCTACGTGATGTACTGCCTGCACAAAGTAGGAGTCACAGAGAAAACTGAGCTTTGCATTGAAGTGTGCTTTCGAAAAGAGATCAACAATAAAGAGTTTGCTGTCGTTCACGCTCCATTCAGAGTTTCTATCTGGTTTCCTAACCAGTAGGGTTAGATAATCAAAACGTGTTATCAAATATATTTCAAGTGATAATTCAAGTGTTTTACACCTCACGTAAAGAAACGTTTAGTGTCACTTTTAACCTGCTTATAGACAGAAACACCAAGACATCTTGATTTTCAAGCCCAATAGTTGGAAAATAAATACTCTACATATTTCAGAGGAACATATATTGTGATTTTCAATTTAATATCTATCTCTTTAAAAAAAAGAAACAAAAATAAGACGTTGCACACTTAATTACACAATCCCCACAGGAGCACTTTGAGGTGAAGTGTCTCAGGGACACAACGACATGCTGACTGCAGTGGGGTTTGAACCTGTGCTCCCCTGATCCCAACGCACTAGCCCACTGCGCCACACGTAATCTTCCTATGCTTCTAGAGAAGTGCATGCAGAGTAAAGCTGACATCATCATTAGTCACAACTGAAGTGCTCCAACATGACGAGTGTGTGCACGGAGGACAGCTCCTCTCTTCCTCGTTCTATTCTGCTTATATTGTGAGAGAAAGCCATGGCAACAGCATGAGAATCCTGCATCGCATTCTATACGCCAACAAATCCTCTCAGCGTATGCCACAATGCACGGCACATTCCACAGTGTCACCATCCAGGCAGATGCACACATTTCACAAATCGCTATAACAACACAACAGTGGTAGGTGTGCAGTGCGCTGTCCACTCACCGGAGGACGTGCAGCTGAAGGAGGCAGGACGCTCCTCTTCCTCTCCGGCTGAAGGCAGCTCTGCTTGTGCGAGTGCTGCTAAACAGCCCCCCCTCTCTCTCTCTCCTGCTCTGCCTGCACCACCCTTGTGCTCGTGCTATCAGACAGATGTGTCATCGTGGAGAATCCTGCGAGAAAAACCCAGCGACTGTCCAATCCGAGTCAGAGAGAACATTACGGATCTCTCTGGAGATCTACATCATCCCATCATTCATTGCATCGTCACAAAACCTGCTTACTAAAATCAACACCGAGCCGTTAACAGCGAGTGTATCACATTCTCAACACTACAGGAATTCTTCATGTTTTCGGTGCAATAAAACAATGCTGTACTGAAAGGAGGCACCTTAGAGTTTGTGTCTGATGGGCCACAGGAAGTCACTCTGCAGAGGACGCTCTGGGGACCAACTCCCATGGAAATCTAGGGCTGTCTTCAGATGCATTCTACATAATTAAAGGTATGAAGAACTCCACACAGACCCCAGACCCCTGATGTGATGCCAGGTGCAGAGAATAGAAATGAGAATATTTATTCCGATAGCCTTTATTTTGGAATTGTAATCATCCATCCATCTTCTCCCGCTTATCCGTGGTCGGGTCACGGGGGTATCAGTTCCAGCAGAATTGCAATCAACTGACATTTAAAGGTCCCATGTCATGCTTTTCTGGTTATTACCCGTCCCCTTGTTGTTATGAAGGTGTTTCTGCATGTGAACGGCCTGCAGAGTCACAAACCCTCAAAGTACACCCTGTAGCGAGTAAAACTCTAACACAGAAAAGACCTGTCTATGCTGCCCCAGAACGCCTCGTTGGACATTTCTCTTTCTCCATTGTTTGCTTCCTGGGTTCTGTGACGTGTGAACACCCAGATCAACAACAAATGACTAACAGGGAGTCCCATTGACTTGAATACAGCTCCCTGAACGCTGGTAATAGACGAGTTGGGATGGCGGAGAAATGCTCTCCGCAGACCCATTCTCACAGCGTTATAAACCTTTTACTTACTCAATATCAAGCCACACTTATTGTTTTTACTTCAGCTGTGAGTGTCTGTGTGTGCTCAGGATGAGTTTCGCTTGTTCTCGCTGTATCGCCGACCCGGAAACCTGTCCGCTCCTTGCAGCAACTCACAGCAACGAGCCTCGCAACGTCCAGACCAATCAGAGCACACTGGGCTCATAGGGGGGGGGGGGCTGGAGCTCCAACAAGCCGTGTAGGACAGAGGGTGAATACACATACTCTACAGAGATGCTGTATGAGAAACCAATGTGAGTTTGGAACATTGAACAATGTGAATCTATTCTAGTAGACCTCAACAATGGAATTATGATCAGTAGAAATGGCCATGACATGGGACCTTTAAAACTGAAGACACTAGGCTCTTTTCTGCCATTATAAAAAAGGTAATACATATATGGAAATATCAGTTACAGTAAACATGGTCTGTTGTAATTATTTGGACCTGGGCTGACTTCAGATACCTGACATGATACAGCTCTGTTTGTGCTCCTTTGCCCTCTGGTTAGTTCCACAGCAAACTGCCCTGCAGTCAGGAGCCTGTCGAGTCTCACGGCTAAAACTGGATTTGTGTTAGAATACTTTGCAGGGGTTCCATGCAAACTAATTACAAGCAGCCTACGGTTGAATGATCCTGTCCTCCAAATGTAACATTTACATACAAGAGGATTATGGGAGATTATCACGGCAGCTCAGGGGCCTCATTTATAAACGTTGCGTACGCTCAAAAGATGGCGTACGCCCGTTTCTAAGCAATCTTTGCGATTTATAAAAAACAAAAACAAACGTCCTCCACGCAAACTCTGACCTATCCATACGCGGTACGCACAAAAACGGGAGGGACGAGAAACTGCGACACGTTGGCAGAAGGAAGAATGGAGAGAAATATGTGGAAATAATACCATAAATAAAATGTTACCATAATAATAATAATCCTTATATTTATTATAGCGCTTTATCAATGACTCTCAAAGCGCTTTACAAATACACATTACACATACAGATCATACGTAATGGTCATCTACCATGTATCATATATAAAGAATTACTTTGCAAAAATTGATTAAAGCCAATCTTAAAATGATTAAACAAACGCCTTTTTGAGACTCCTCAGTGCACACAAAAACATAACTTGGATAAATAAATAAATACGGATATGGTAGAGCCGATGAATGGGAGTCGGAGGCGGCGTGTTGAGTATGGAACTCCACACTTTATTTTCCATTAGTTTTACAGAAGGGAAGAAAAACTTGCATACATGCTACTCAAGCTAGAATGATAACAACCCACACGATACACCACAGTGAATTATGTCCCGTAATGTTCCACCACAATGTTATTTAAAACCACCTGGAATATGTTGTGTTAATGTTATGAAATGTTTTCTCATAAATGATGCGGTAAGCAGGAGGATAGAATTACGTCTAAACTGACGCCGTTTTGCATTTCTATAGGTTGTAGATACAAGCATGGTTTTATATACTATCATGTTTAATCGTGTTTTATGCCGTTTGCCAAGACTTGATAAGTCGCTCGTAAAACACAGGAGGTATGGAAACTAAGAACACCATGTATTTGGTGAATTGTAGAGCTGATATCCTTTAACTGGTGGTTTGTGTTCCAGCTGATTGACAGCTGGAACACAAACCACCAAATAAAATAATTAACATTAATTCACTCCAAAGGGTTCCCCCCGATACTTTCTTAGAGTTTCTCATCATGGGGGGGTCTCCTGTCCCCGGCACAAACACACTGCCTGAGGAAGGTTATGTGTATTTTGTCATTAACTTTTTTTTTTCTGACACGGTGTGAAATGTCTTTTTTAGCTGTTCTGTCGTCATTTCCTGCGATCTTCTTCCTGCAGTCAGTCAAAATGAATGAATGGGCGTTTCTTTGACTATTTATAGGCAAATATGGGCGTTTCGCATTTCGAGTTGATTGTGATTTATAAAGGGAAACCGGTGTAGGACGTGCGTGCGCAGTGTTTTATAAAGCCCCAGGTGAGCAGATCTCAGAGTTGGAGAAGTTCTCTGTGCTGCAGAGCTACTTGTTACTGTGGAGTGGGAAACCAGCTGTGAAGCTTTCAGCTTTCTTCTCAAACATCTGTCTTAGTTTCAGCAGGAGACCCTCTCTCAGGGCGATGTGCTGAGATCCTTGTCCCCCTCCCAATGTGTGTCCTGCAGAAGTGCTTCAGTTGTTCTTCAGTGGGAAATCCTTCTCAGCTTTCAAATATTCTCTACATTTTAAGGCTGTGATTACTACACCTTTACCAACTTTCCTTTATGCTGCTCCATTTTCCAGATGTGAGGAGATTTTTTTTAATTTAAAGAATAAATCATTCATTAAACATGTACACTGTTTGCTCCGAGCAGAAACATTGTCAACAAGACAAACAGGTAAGCCACTGTCAC